>NC_058373.1:23562500-23862500 GCF_018350175.1 Felis catus
CTTCTCCCTTCAAAATGACAAAATGAAGGAATTCACCCCAAAAGAAAGAGCAGGAAGTAACAACAGCCAGGGACTTAACCAACACAGATAGAAGGAAGATGTCTGACACAGAATTAAGAATCACAATATAAGAATACTAGCTGGAGCTGAAAATCGATTAGAATCCCTTTCTGCAGAGATAAAAGAAGTAAGAACTAGTCAGGATGAAATTAAAAAAATGCTATAACTGAGCTGCAATCATGGATGGATGCCGCAGCGGCAAGGATGGATGAGGCAGAACAGAGAATCAGTGATATAGAGGACAAACTTCTGGAGAATGATGAAGCAGAAAAAAAAGGAGATTAAGGCAAAAGAGCACAATTTAAGAATTAGAGAAATCAGTGACTCATTAAACAGGAACAACATCAGAATCATAGGGGTCCCAGAAGAGGAAGAGAGAGAGATAGGGATAGAAGGGTTATGTGAGAAAATCATAGTGGAAAACTTTCCTAACCTGGGGAAAGACACAGGCATCAAAATCCAGGAAGCACAGAGGACTCCCAGTAGATTCAGCAAAAACCAACCATCAACAAGGCAAATTCACAAAATACTCAGCCAAGGAGAGAATCATGAAAGCAGCAAGGGAAAAAAGTCCTTAACCTACAAGGGAAGACACATCACATTTGCAACAGACCTATCCACAGAAACTTGGCAGACCAGAAAGGAGTGGCAGGATATATTAAATGTGCTCAATCAGAAAAATATGCATCCAAGAATTCTTTATCCAGCAAGGCTGTCATTCAAAATAGAAGGAGAGATAAAAGGTTTCCCAGACAAACAAACACTAAAGGAGTTTGTGACCACTAAACCAGCCCTGCAAGAAATTTTAAGGAAGACTCTGAGGGGAGAAAAGATTAAAATAAATAAATAAATAAATAAATAAATAAATACCAAAAGCAACAAAGATTAGAAAGGACCAGAGAACACCACCAAAAACACCAACACTACAAGTAACATAATGGCACTAAATTCATATCTTTCAGTACTCACTCTAAACGTCAATGGACTCAATCCTCCAATCAAAAGACACAGCATAACAGAATGGATAATAAAACAAGATCCATCTATATACTGCTTACAAGAGACCCACTTTAGACCTAAAGACACCTTCAGATTGAACGTAAGGGGATGGAGAAGCATCTATCATGCTAATCGTCAACAAAAGAAAGCTGGAGTAGCCATACTTATATCAGACAATCTAGACTTTAAAACAAAGACTGTATCAAGAGATGCAGAAGGGCATTATATCATAATCAAGGGGTCTATCCACAGAGAAGACCTAACAATTTTAAACATTTATGTGCCAAACGTGGAAATGCCCAAATATATAAATCAATTAATCACAAACATAAAGAAACTCATTGATAGTAATACCATAATAGTAGGATACTTCAACACCTCACTGACAGCAATGGACAGATCATCTAATCAAAAAATCAACAAGGAAACTATGGCTTTGACCACACTGGACCAGATGGACTTAACAGATATATTCAGAACATTTCATCCTAAATCAGTAGAATATACATTCTTTTCCAGTGCACATGGAATGTTCTCCAGAATAGAACACATACTGGGACACAAATCAGCCCTCAACAAGTACAAAAGCATTGATATCATATTGTGCATATTTTCAGACCACACCGTTACGAAACTCGAAATCAACTGCAAGAAGAAATTTGGAAAGACAACAATTACTTGGAAACTGAAGAACATCCTACTAAAGAATTAATGGGCTAACCAAGAAGTTAAAGAGGAAATTAAAAAGTGGATGGAAGCCAATGAAAATGGTAACACCACAACCCAAAACCTCTGGGGTGCAGCAAAGGTGGTGATAAGAGGAAAGTATACAGCAATCCAGGCCTTCCTAAAGAATGAAGAAAGATCTCAAATACACAACCTAACCTTATACCTTAAAGAGCTGGAAAAAGAACAGCAAATGAAACCCAAAAACCAGCAGAAGGCATGAAAGAATAAAAATTAGAGCAGAAATTAATGCTATCGAAACCAAAAAACACAGTAGAACAGATCAAAGAAACCAGAAGCTGGTTCTTTGAAAGAATTAACAAAATTGATAAACTGCTAGCTAGGTTGATCAAAAAGCAAAAGGAAAGTACCCAAATAAATACAATCAAGAATGAAAGAGGAGAGATCACAACCAACACAGCAGAAATAAAAACAATAATAAGAGAATATTATGAGCAATTATATGTCAATAAAATGGGCAATCTGGAAGAAATGGACAAATTCCTAGAAACATTTACACTACCAAAACTGAAACAGGAAGAAATAGAAAATTTGAACAGACCCATAGCCAGTAAGGAAATGGAATTAGTAATCAAAAATCTCCCAAAAAAACAAGAGTCCAGGGCCAGATGGATTTCCAGGGGAATTTTACCAAACATTTAAGGAAGAGTTAACACCTATTCTCTTGAAGCTGTACCAAAAATAGAAATGGAAGGAAAACTTCCAAACTCTTTCTATGAAGCCAGTGTTACCTTGATTCCAAAACCAGACAGAGACCTCACTAGAAAGAACTATAGACCAATTTCCCTAATGAACATGGATGCAAAAATCCTCAGCAAGATATTAGCCAACCGGCTCCAACAATACTTAAAAAAAATTATTCACCACGACCAAGTGGGATTTATACCTGGGATGCAGGGCTGGTTCAATATCCACAAAACAATTAATGTGATTCATCACATCAGTAAAAGAAAGGACAAGAACCATATGATCCTCTCAATAGATGCAGAGAAAACATTTGACAAAACACAGCATCCTTTCCTGATAAAAACCATCAAGAAAGTAGGGACAGAAGGAGCATACCTTGAGATATAAAAGCCATATATGAATGACCCATCACTAATATCATCCTCAATGGGAAAAAAACAGAGCTTTCCCCCTAAGGTCAGGAACAAGACAGGGATGTCCACTCTTGCCACTGGCCACTGTTATTCAACATAGTATTGGAAGTCTTAGCCTCTGCAATCAG
The DNA here is from genome assembly GCF_018350175.1 of Felis catus. NCBI lineage: Eukaryota > Metazoa > Chordata > Mammalia > Carnivora > Felidae > Felis > Felis catus. Next base: position 23,565,535 of record NC_058373.1, read on the forward strand.
ACAACACAAAGAAATAAAAAAAAAAATCCAAATTGGCCAGAAGGAGGTCAAACATTCACTCTTTGCAGATGACATGATACTCTATATGGAAACCCAAAAGATTCCACCAGAAAGCTGCTAGAACTCATTCACAAATTCAGCAAAGTTGCAGAATATAAAATCAATGCACAGAAATTGGTTGCATTCCTATACACCAACAATGAAGCAACAGAAAGAGAAATCAAGGAATAGATCCCATTTACAATTGCACCAAAACCCATAAAATACCTAGAAATAAATTTACCAAAGAATTTAAAAAAATTTATACACTGAAAACTGTAGAAAGCTTATGAAATAAGTTGAAGAAGACACAAAAAAATGGGAAAAGATTCCATGATCCTGGATAGGAAGAACAAATATTGTCAAAACGTCAATACTACCCAAACCAATCTACACATTCAATGGGATCCTTATCAAAGTAACACCAGCATTCTTCACAGAGTTAGAACAAATAATCCTAAAATTTGTACGGAACCAGAAAAGACCCTGAATAACCAAAGCAATCCCAAAAAAGAAAACCAAAGCCGGAGACATCACAATCCCAGACTTAAAGCTATACTACAAAGCTGTAATCATCAAGACAGTATGGTACTGGCACAAGAACAGACACTCGGAACAATAGAACAGAATACAGAACCCAGAAATGGACCCACAAATGTATGCCCAACTAATCTTTGACAAAGCAGGAAAGAATATCCAATGGAATTAAGACAGTCTCTTCAGTGCTGGGAAAACTGGACAGAGACATGCAGAAGAATTAACTTGGACCACTTTATTAAGCCATACACAAAAATAAACTCAAAATAGATGAAAAACCTAAATGTAAGACAGGAAGCTATCAAAATCCTCGAGGAGAAAGCAGGCAAAAACTTCTTTGATCTTGACCATGGCAACTTAGTCAACATGTCTCCAGGGGCAAGGGAAACAAAAACAAAAATGAGCTACTTTGACCTTATCAAAATAAAAAGCTTCTACACAGTGAAGGAAACAATCAGCCAAACTAAAAGACAACCGACAGAATGGGAGAAGATATGTGCAAATGACATATCAGATAAAGGGTTAGTATCCAAAATCTGTAAAGAACTTATCAAACTCCATACCCAAAAAACAAAGAATCCAGTGAAGAAATGGGCAAAAGTCACAAATAGACATTTCTCCAAAGAAGACATCCAGATGGCCAACTGACTCATGAAAAAAATGCTCAACATCACTCATCATCAGGGAAATACAAATCAAAACCACAATGAGATACCACCTGACACCTGTCAGAATGGCTAACATGAACAACACAGGCAACAACAGATGTTGGCTAGGATGCGGAGAAAGAGGATCTCTTTTGCATTGTTGGTGGGAATGCAAGCTGGTGCAGCCACTCTAGAAAACAGTATGGAGGTTCCTCAAAAAACTAAAAATACCCAGCAATTGCACTACTAGGTATTTATCCAAGGGATACAGATATGCTGTTTCGAAGGGACACATGCACCCCAATGTTTATAGCTGCACTATCCACAATAGCCAAAGTATGGAAAGAGCCCAAATGTCCATTGAGGGATGAATGGATAAAGAAGATGTGGTATGTATATACAATGGGGTATTACTCATTAATCAAAAACAATGAATTTTTTCCATTTGCAACTATGTGGATGGAACTGGTATTATGCTAAGTGAAATTAGTCAGTCAGAGAAAGACAAAATCATATGACCTCACTCATATGAAAACTTTAAGAGACAAAACAGGTGAGCATAAGGGAAGGGAAACAAAAGTAATATAAAAACAGGTTGGGGGACAAAACATAAGAGACTCATAAATGTGGAGAACAAACAGAGGGTTAGTGGAGCAGGTGTGGGAGGGGGGATGGGCTAAATGGGTAAGGGGCACTAAGGAATCTACTCCTGAAATCATTGTTGAACTATATGCTAATTTGGATGTAAATTAAAAAAAATAAATAAGTAAATAAATAAAATAAAATAAATAAAAATAAATTGTTGAATAACACCTTCCAATTTAAGGAGAAGACTACTTTGACAGATCTCTTCTGTTGTCACAAAGCCTATTCCTTTTACAGAACTAGTGGTAGCCTGTGTAGGCTAGGATGGAGGCCAGTATCAAGAGGAGATTACCAAAATATCAGCTCCAGAGTCTACTAACCTAGAGAATGATTTGCCTTGAATTTTAAGAGTCATGGAGAGGCGGTCAGTCTCAGTTAATAATGAGGCCCATTTCACCATGAGGGGTCAAGTCTCCCAAACCCACCTTTCCTGATTTCTTGTGAAGCTCCAACTGGAATATAAGGTACCAAAAACTGGGCAATTCTATCACCGCTCTTAAAGGTCCAAGGCACACGGGTTTGAACAACAACCATTATTTCTCCTTCATAATCAGAATAAATTATTCCTGTTAACATTTGAATTCCCTCAAGATTTAAGCTTGATCTACCCAAGATGAGTACTACCGTCCCTTGCGGGAGTGGATCATAGTTACTGGTAGGGATTTTTTGTGGCCCAAGGCCAGGATGTAAATTTACAGTAAGTGGAGTGGTCAAATCTACAGCGGCACTTCCCCAAGTGGCGTGGACTGAGAGATAACATGGAGGGTTTGTGTGGGCTGCAGGAAGCTGATCCCCCCTTGTTGTTCAGGGTGGGGAGCGGGGAGTGGTGTATCCCATTTCCCGACTGAGGGGACAGTGGGTTACCTTGTTTATCAAATTTAGATTTATATTCTTTAGCTCAATGTTTGCCCTTGCCACAACAAGGACAGAGGCTAGGGGCAGAAGCAGTAGGAGTAATCATTTTCTGTGGTGGAACCTTGTGGCATTCCTTTCTTACATGACCTAATTTCCCACAGTTATAGCATTTACTTTCTTTCTGTTTTTGCAAAGCCATCAGTTGTAATGAAGTAATTGGAGCTTGATGGGTAAGCATGCCAATGTTCCTACAAAGCCAGAGATAATCAAGTAAATTTAGGGATTCGCTATGTGGTCTCATAGCAGCTTGACAATCTTCATTAGCATTTTCAAAGGCAAGTTGTTTCCGTAAATTCTCTCTAGCAGTCTTACTGCCAACCTGTCGTTCAATAGCCTGCTTAAGCCTAGAAATAAAGTCAGTGTAAGGCTCTGTGAGTCCCTGTATAATTTTTATATAGCTTTGTCCTACTTCTCCTGAAGGGGATAATTTTTCCCAAGCCGCTAAAGAGATTTTAGAAATTTGAGCAGTAGCGCCTGGTGGTGTATTCACCAACTGTTCTCATACACCTGAGAAAATACCATTTCCCGTGAGTATTTCAAAAGAAATATGTTGCATAGGGGGATTGGCTCTATTAGCTGGAGATTTCAAGTATGCTGCATCTGTCAGCCACATTTTCCATTGTAAAAGATCTTGGGGTTTAAGACATGCTCATGGCACCACATACCAGTCATAATGTATCCATTCTCCTGAAGCCACCCATGCCTTCAGAATTTCTATCGTATGGGGAAGCAGTAGGTCCGTACAAATGGCATGCCTTTTTTTTAACTATCTTAAAGTATTTAAGTCTAAGCCTTCATTGTCTGGCCCAGCGGCTTGAGTTGTTTATAGGGAAAACCATAAACAAGTCACTCCCTCCTTGACACCAGAGTAACCTCTCCAGGGAAGAAATAGGGAGTCATGAATGCCTAGATGAAGATAGCTCCGATATTCAGGGAGGGGGATAATCCTCCTCTGACCCATTTTGTGGTGGCAGAGCCATGGATAAAGGTCAGGATTGAGCCGCCACAAAAATTCTTTTACTTTCGGTTTTAAACTTTTGTCAGGTTTCATCATCTAACTCATAAGTATGGAGACAGGCAGCCGTTTCTTTAGCAATCTCAGCAGGAGAAGGTTTATCCCCAGTCTCCATAGTATTAATAACAACTCTTATTAGAGCCCGTATAGGCCAGAAGTCAAGGGAGATAGTCTCTGCTTGCCGCATGGCTTTCATAACATTCTTAACCCAAATCCACGTGACTTTATGCAAAGAACCCTCTTCGGAGAACCAAGGATTGTATTTTATCAGTTCCTAAACATTTTTCAATGCTATGCTTAGTGACTTTTGCTCCATATTCTTTTAGAAAATTATATATTACAGCAGCAAAACTGGAAAATTTTGGCTGTGATTGCACCATTACCCTGTAAACAAGTTTCCTACTTACCGCCTTCTGTAGAGTTCCAAACGCTTGCCTATCACTCCTCAGAGGGGGCTTCAGGTCCCTGTTCGGGCACCACTTTTCCACCTCAATGGGCCGGGAACCCGGGGCGGCGAAGGAACTGAGTAAAAGAGAGGACAGAATAGCGAGGCACAGGAGACCCCAAGCCAACAGCCCGAGGTACCGAGGTTTATTGTACATCTTCTTATATACGTTTTCAGGAAAACACAGATCAGCAATGATTAATAACAGAAACTTAGCAAAGCATGTCCACAATGTACATCTGATTCAGCTATCTTACGTACGTTGTGTAGGACAGCAGTCTTGCAGACACATATGTTCTGATAAGAATCATGACGATAGAGGCAAAGACAAAGAAGGGAGTGAATGCACTGTGCTTTATACAGCTGACTTCCTTTAAGCAAAACATCCCTATCTGTGTACTAAAGAACAGACCACATTTCCCAAGTTCACTCAAATCCTTTCACGTTATTTTTAACCTTATGATCTCGAGTTTTCTCAGGGATCTTGGAGCCTGAATAACTTTGCGCCTGTGGTCATTGTGCTGTTCTGTTTCCCACAGATATATCTAAAAAAAAAAAAAAAAAAAAAAAAAAAAAAAAAAGTCGCTACAGCTAATGCCAGAAACATTACTGTCTGTGCTCTCTTTGAGTATTTTTATTTTTTAAGAGCTCACATTTTTGTCTTTATTCCATTTTGAGTTTATTTTTGTGTATGGTGAAAGCAATTGGTCTAGTTTTATTCTTTTGCTTATGAGTATTCAGTTTCCCAACACCAATTGTTGAAGAGATTGTCTTTTTCCCTTTTTATATTCTTCTCTCACAGCTTCTTATCTAACTTATTAAGATAACTAAATCATTATAAATACAAGAATACTTGAGAGTTTATTGTGTTCTTTTCTTTTCTTTTTTCTTTTTTTTTTTTAATTTGGGAGTGATCATGTAGAGATAATAGTAACTGTTCTATCTCAGGTCACTGAAGTGTACTTCACAATTGCTGTAAATTACACCTAGCTTAAAAAATACACTCTCCTTTAATTCTGGGGAAAAAAGATTAAAAACAACGTTTCAAAGAAAAATGAATAACAAATTATAATTCTCTTCAGTTCTTCAGCCACGTGGATTTATTTCTTCTTTTGTTTGATATTGAGTAAACAGTTTCATGAATCTATAAATTTATTGCTTCTAGAAATATTTTCAATATTGGAATAGCTTTATTTTACCAATATGCTATTACAAAATGCTCCTACAATCAAAAATTAGAAAATTATAGGCAAAATATATTTACTTCGTTAAGAAGGACATACTAAAAGTTCTTCAAATGATGCCATTATGGAGCATTCATGCCTGATTGTAAACACATTTAGAGAAGAATCAATGTCAAATAATAACTATCTGTGAATTACAAATGACTTTAAATGGCCATAGTTAAAATCTTATGAGAAGTCATTTGGTAAAGGAAGTAGATATTCTTGTAGCATATACAATTTTAAAATAACTAGATAATGAAGATAATTATAAATTACTGTGAACTTCTTATAATTCCCATATACCTATACTAGCAAAATATATCTACACACATATAACCTATGATGGCTTATCATCACTTAGTATTTGACAATGTTTCCCATGTAATTTAAAATTCCAGACAAATCTAATTAGTTTATCATCACCTTTCACAAGTTGAGAAACCTACTTTTTGAGATTTCCTAGGGAGTCTCTGGACAATCCCAGTGTTAGATTGAATTCAAAAGGACTCTTACAACTTGATTTTGTCAAGTTAAATTAAATGGTTTGAACACTTAACAAATAGGGTCACTGTAGTACAGTACTTACCATTTTACCCAGTTAAAAAACAAAATTACAGATACAGATAGGAATTTACACACTTGTAAAAAATCTAGTTATTTTCTATTGACAATACTCTGTATTTTGAAGTAAACAAAGACCTGACAAAAGCAACATGAAGCATGCAAATTATTAATTGTTTTTAAGATTTATTTTGTTTTAGAGATAAAAAAAAAGAGAGCACATGAGTGAGGGAAGGGCATAGAAGGAGAGAGAAAATCCAAAACAGGCTCTGTGCCATCAGCATGGAGCCCAACACATGGCTCAATCACAAACCTGGGATCGGGTTTGTAACAAATCTATTAATAGTTATTCCATAATTTTCTGGAGGCGTTTTTGTTTGTTTGTTTGTTTGTTTGTTTTTGATTTGGGAGTTTGTTTGTTTGTTGAGGGAGAGAATGTGAGCAGGCAAGAGGGGAAGAGGGAAAGAGAATCCCAAGCAGGGTCCATTCTCAGCATGGCTTGATCCATGGCCCTAGGATCATGACCTGAGCTGAAATCAATATTTGGACACTCAATTGACTGAGCCACCCAGGTGTCCTTATACCTTTTTAGTAGTACAATACATCATGTTTTTTTTTAAATTTATCTATTTTGAGATAGAGAGAGAGAGAGAGTGAGGGGAAGAGAGAAGATCCCAAGCAGGCTCCACACTGACGGCACAGGGCCCTCTATGGGGCTTGATCTCATGAACTGTGAGATCATGACCTGAGCCAAAATCAAGAGTCAGATGCTTAACCAACTGAGCCACCCAGGCACCCCAATAGTACAATACCTCATGTTTAAAGAAAGACTCAAATACATTTAACTTCGCTATACCATATAAGAACAATATGCTAAAAGTGATAAAATATACTCAGCAATGATATTAAAATACTTTACCTTATTTGGAAATGATATTGATATTTGATTAATATCCCTTATCTATCTTAACTTAGTATAGACTTTAAAGCTTAAAGTTGATAAAATTATTTATGGGACTGTTTTCAAGTATACATATTTATAAAGCATAATCAATGTTGAAATTTGTATTTATAAAATTTCATCCCACTTGCACATATTTAATTCACTTATTCTTAAACAATTATGTTCAAATTGATTATGATAATTCAAATATAATCATAATCTTAAGTTATTTTCTTGTTGACATATTAAGCTATAATAAAAAATTTACAGTAGCAAAGGACTTAAATAAATTGTATGATTCTTACCATTTTTCTTCTCTTTTTTTTGTAATTTACTATTGTGCTTGACATGTGTTAAGCAGCTCATTTTAGAGTGTACATTTTGTCCATATGTTGGATTTTTAGTTTCATAATCTTAAACATCTAGTAGAGATAACAAATTTGAGTTTTAAAACTAGTCAGAAAAAAATTGTGTGCATTATATTTAATGCTGGCAATTCTGATGTCATGCCTATTTTTACTTCCCAACAGCTTAAAAATTAGCTTTATTTATGACAAAGATTTCCTCATGTAAAGGAAACTTTGTCATCTGCAGGTAGATAATGTAACATATACATAACATACAAGTATACAATGCATACATACAGACATAGAAAATAGACATATTATAGCTTCCATGGTAAAATTTTAGCTTTGATTCAGTAAAACATAGTAATACAGTCTCACTAGTATATCTCCACTTTTTATTTTTATCTGAATTGTATTTTTGTCCAATGGAACAAGTTAGGGCTACCTGTTTACCAGTATTTGTAAGAGACTGTTAACCTTTTCTTCTGCCCTAACATGTAATCTGGTGGAGGCTGGGATGCTTGTTTTTGGGATCTTATAGTCCCTTGAAAACTATCAATAAAGGATAAGAGGGATAATGTTCAATTGACTATAAAGAACTGAGGGGCTACATTGGGAAGTGAAAAATCTGCAGGATGGGCAGATGGATAGAGTAGGTAAGGCTTAGAAAGGGATATATCAAAAGATTCAAGGGAACTGAAAGGAAATACCAAGGAAGTAAGAGGAAGAAGGATCAGCAAAAGTGGTGGGGGAAAAAAAGAGGCTTTCGAATAGCCTTTTTGAGAATATCTTATGTTTCCCAAAAAGGCCACTGATGTTCCCAATTATCTTTCATAAAATCATGCCAACAAAAAAGAAGCAAACAGAAGTGCTGGAGCACATATTCAGCAGGGGTTTGAAAAGGAGATTTCAGTCCACTGATATGCTACTTAGTTTATAGAATCTTTATACTTGTGAACAGAGAATTATGGGACTCTTGGCTTCTTCTTGCTTAGGACTCCAACTCAGCTTTTTACAAACAACTCTTGCACTCTAACCCAGACACTCTTTTACTGGGACTCTAACCTATCCTCTAGAGTATATTCAAATCTATATCTTCCCCTAACAGATTCAAGAGACATTTTTCTGTACCCGTGGTTTAGGAGATGGGCCCACCAATGGATCCCTGATAGTAAGAAAAGAGTGGAGACAAAGCCTTTGAAGGTGCACATGTAGGGTCCTGGGTGAAGGATTCAAATAGTGAATCTGATCTGAGTTGCAGCATTGTAACTGCAAACAGAGTATAAGAAGTCAAAAGAGATTTTATTCAGGACTATTGCAGTAAGGGAAAGTATGTCTCAGCATAGAAACAGTTCTGAATAGTACTGTAGAAACAGTGTAGTACAGTGTAGTAACAGTACTGAACTGTAGTTCAGTTCTGAATACATCAGGAACAAGCAAGGTAGTCTGACACAGTTTAGTGGATCTATCAATATCTATCTATTATCTATCTATCTATCTATCTATCTATCTATCTATCTATATCATGACCAAGGGGAAGTTGGACAACTGCTCCAAAAATGGAGGTAAGGAAGATTATGTGTGGAATATACAATGTCCTTTAAGGTGTATTTTAGTATTACTATGTGTCGTGATAAAGGTCAATGGGAAAATATAACTACCAAATCCAAGTAGGACTAGCAATGCCCCAGACTCTTCAGTAATGAATGTTTGGGTTACCTCACCAGGTGAAGAAGAAATATGAAAATGTTGCTTGCTTAGACAAATGGAATACAGAATGAGTAGTAGCAGATGGTGGTAACATATCATCTACCTCTTGTTATGAATATGTTTGTGTGTATATACACATATATTAAACAAATGTCTTTGTTTTGTATCATCTCTTATTCTTTTATCATATGACACAAGATATCCTGAATTTATATAATTGTATTTAAACATTGTTAATTTTACATCATACTACTTTAATGGTATCTAATATTATCTAAGTATTTAAGAGTATCTAGGGGCGCCTGGGTGGCTCAATCTGTTAGGTGTCCGACTTCAGCCCAGGTCACGATCTCGCGGTCAGTGAGTTTGAGTCCCGCGTTGGGCTCTGGGCTGATGGCTCAGAGCCTGGAGCCTGCTTCCGATTCTGTGTCTCCCTGTCTCTCTGCCCCTCCCCCGTTCATGCTCTGTCTCTCTCTGTCTCAAAAATAAATAAACGTTAAAAAAATTAAGAGTATCTAAAAGAATAATAAACATCACTCAAGGACTTAAATTATTCTTCTGGGGAAGAGAGGGAACTGTTTTCAGTAGTATGCAAGAAATTTCTATCATGTTAGGTGGAATTATGAACTCATTCTTGTCTTTATTTGAAGATTATGGTTTAAGGCAATGAGTATAGGTGTCAAGGTGATGAGGTTTGGCTTTGTGATGATTAATTCTATGTGTAAACTTGATTGGGTTAAGGTTAAGTCCCAATATTTGCTAAAACATTTCTTAGTGTTCTTATGAGGATGTGTCTAGAAAAGATTAACATATAGTTTAATAGACTGTGTAGACGTTTATCATCATCCATGTAAGCAGGTAGCACCCAATTGGAATAGATGTCCACAAAGGTAACAAAAAGGCAAAGAAAGGAAAAATTCATTATTCTGTCATGGAACTATGATGTCCATTTTTTACTGCCTTGGACATCACAGCACCTGGTTTTGGGGCCTTTGAACTCTGGTTTTTACACCAAGATTCTCTCATTCTCAAAGCTTTATCTTGGGACTAGGAGATGACCCATAGACCCCCATGGTTCTTATGCTTTCAGACTCAGACTGAATTATATCACCGATTTTCCTGATTCTATAATTGGCAGGTGGTAAAGGGTAGGGCTTATGTCATTGATTCAATTCCTTTAATATATCTCCATATCTCTCTGTATATATCTATATCTCATTATCTATCTACCTACTATCTATCTATTTTCTATATATCTATCTACCTAGTATCTATCATCACTTATTTATCTATGTTTTATGAGTTCTATTTTTCAGGATAACTCAGACTAACATAGATTTGGTTCTGGGGTTTCTGGAATTGCTTTTTAAATTTAAAGATGCTAAGGACTCCGTTTTCATTAGTAAATGGAGCACTATTCATACAAGGTATGAACTATTATAAATATGAAAAATACCTGCCTTAAATATTTATTATCACCATTTGCATGAAGCAAAGAGTTAAGTAACTATGTTATAATCCTTTTAAACATTTTTGGAAAACTTGAGAAAATAATGACATTGGTTGGTTTCTCCTAATGTTGCTGGGCAAGGTGATGGGAGAAAGGATGAGCTCAAGAATTTGAATTCTCAGACCAAGCATTGTGTCAATGACTTAGGAACTTTATGGGGTGCCCTGAGGAAGAGGTGAATCACCTATCAGGGCTGAAACTGAAAAAAAAAAATCAAAGTATGATTAGATTAATTTCAAAATATGTACAACTGACTCTTATGATGTCTACTGTTAAAGCATTGTCAAAGTTGTAAAGGAGTAGCATCCTATAAATTAGGATGAGATATATGAGAAGAACTTGATGAAGGAAGGGATATCAAGCCACTGAAATGTCATAAGTCTGCTTTGCTAGTGGAAGTGGTCTTGCAACCTCCAGTGGAAGTGACTGTTTCTACAAAATTGGCAGCAGCTTCCTTTCTCCAATGGTAACCTCCCTACTCAGGGTGATATCAGCATTTTTAACTCTGTCTGAAAGTATTATCATCATTGCCTGAGAAAATACTAATGGTCTCCCCTGAAGCTATCTATGATTAGATTCAAATCCCAACAGGCATCTAAAAATGAGGTACAGGGTGCCTGGGTGGCTCAGTCAGTTAAGTGTCTGACTCTTGGCTTGAGTACAGGTCATGATCTCACAGTTCATGAGTTCAAGTTCCACCTTGGGCTCTGCTCTGACAGTGTGGAACCTGCTTGGGATTTTCTCTCTCTCTCTCTCTCTCTCTCTCTCTCTCTCTCTCTCTCCCTCTTCCTTTCTCTCTGTCCCTCCCCTGCTCTCTCTCAAGATAAATAAATAAATAAAAATTTTAAATGTTTTAAAATTTAAAAAAATAAAGGTAAGGCACAAAGTGTAACCCATTAGAAGGTGTGCTGTATTCTAAAAGATCTACTTATGTTTTCTAATTTACACAACCAGAATCTGGAGAATATGTATGGGAATGGATATTAAAGGTGTGGGATATCAATGAAAGGTACATAAAGTCTGATCAGCTGAATTTATGAATATGGGGTACATAAATTATGGGACAGATACTATTTTTTTTATTTTTCCTTTTTTTGAGGCAGATTCTAATTTTATGTTGCAGTATGAGGAGTTATGAAGGGACTCAATCAGTTTGTTGTGATGGTTGGCAGAAACATGGGTTAAAAGATGGTCCACTTTGAAAAAAATGGAAATGCCAGGTCTACTTCAATTTAATGTGGATGAAGGCATTCAAAAACATTGGGTGACCTCTGCCACAGCAACTTCTTGCTAGACATGTGTCTGGAGGCAAGGGAAACAAAAGCAAAAATGAACTACTGGGGCCTTTATCAAGATTAAAAAATAATAATAATAATAAAACTTTTGCATAGCAAAGGAAAGAACAAAATTAATAGGCAACTTTCAGAATGGGAGAAGATATTTGCAAATGACACATTGGATAAAGGGTTAGTATAAAAAATCTATAAGGAACTTATCAAACTCAACACCCAAAAAACAAACAATCTAGTTAAGAAATGGGCAGAGGACATGAATAGACATTTTTCCTAAGAAGACATTCAGATGGCTAATAGACACATAAAAAGATGTTAAAAATCACTCATCATTAGGGAAATACAAATCGAAACCACACTGGATACCACCTCATACCAGTCAGAGTGGCTAAAATTAACAACCCAGGCAATAACAGATGCTGGCAAGGATATGGAGAAATACCGTCTTGCACTGTTGGTGGGAATGCAAACTGGTGCAGCTTCCCTGGGAAACAGTGTGGAGGTCGTCAAAAAATTAAAAACAGAACTACCATACAACCCAGCAATAACACTACTAGGAATTTATCCAAAGGATACAGGAGTGCTGATTCTTAGGGGTACATGTACCCCCAATGTTTCAACAATAGCCAAACCATGGAAAGAGCCCAAATGTCCAACAGCTGATAAATGGATAAAGAAAATGTGGTTTATATATACAAAGGATACTACTTGGTAATGAGAAAGAATGAAATCTTGCCATTCGCAACAACATAGATGGAACTGAAAGGTATTATGCTAAGTGAAATAAGTCAGTCAGAGAAAGACAGATATATATTTTCACTCATATGTGGAATTTGAGAAACTTAATAGAAGACCTGGGAGAAAGGAAGAAGGGGAAAAATAGTTACAAACAGGGAGGCAAACCATAAAAGATTCTTAAATACAGAGAACAAGCTGAGGGTTAATGGAGGGGGGTTGGGAAGAGGGGGAAATGGGTGATGGGCACCGAGAAGGGCACTTGTTGGGATGAGCACTGGGTGTTGTGTGTAAGCGATGAACCATGGGAATCTACTCCTGCCAAGAGCACACTGCATTCACTGTATGTTAGCTCACTTGACAATAAATTATAAAAAATTAATAATAATTACTTTGTATGTAAATGGACTACATGTTCCAATCAAAATATAAAGGAAAACAAGCTGGTGAAAAACACAAGGCCAATCTATGTGTTGCTTATAAGACATTTATTTCAGACTTAAAGTCACCTGTATACTGACAGTGAGGAAATGTAGAAACATTTATCATGTAAATGGATGTCAAAAGAGAGCCTCTAGCACAGCAATACTTATATCAGGTGAAATAGACTTTAAAACAAAGCCTTGGGGGTGCCTGGGTATCTCAGTCGGTGAAGCATCTGACCTCAGCTCAGGTCATGATCTCATTGTTCGTGGGTTTGAGCCCCACATTGGGCTCTGTGTTGACAGCTCAGAGCCTGAAGCCTACTTCAGATTCTGTGTCTCCCTCTCTCTCTCTGCCCCTCCCCCACCCACATTCTGTGTGTGTGTCTTTTTCAAAAATAAATAAACATTTATTTTTTTTTAAAGGAAACAAAGCCTGGGACAAGACAGAAATAAGGAGACTATATAATAAGATATAACAATATTAATATTAATGCACCCAGTATGGGAGCACACAGAGACATAAAATAGTTAATAATAAACAATTAATAATATTAGTTTAATATTAAATTAATTAAAAACATAAAGGAACTAATTGATGATAATACAATAATAGTAGGTAACTTTAACACCCCACTTACACCAATGGGCAGATCATCCAAATAGAGAATCATCAAGGAAACAATGGCTTTGAATGACACACTGGACCATGTGGATTTATCAGATATATTCAGAATGTTCTATCCTAAATCAACAGAATATATGTTTTTGTCAAGTGCACAAAAACAATCTCCACAATAGATTGTATATTAGGTCACAAAACAAGTCTCAACAAATTAAAAAAAAATTGAAATCATACCATGCATTTTTTCAGACTGACACACTATGAAACTAAAACTCAAACACAAGAAAATATCCAGAAAGAACACGAATAAATGAAAGTTAAATAACATGCTACTAAACAATGAATGAGTTAGATATCAAAGATGAAATAAAAAAAAATACATGGAGACAAATGAAAATTAAAACACGATAGTCCAGTCTTTAGAACCCAAAAAAAGTTGTTCTAAGAGGGAAGACCATAACAATATGGGCCTGCCTCATGAAACAAGAAAAACCTCAAATTAACCACTTAAAGTTAACCTAAAGGAGCTGGAAATGGAATACAAAGCTCAAAGCCAATAGAAGGAAGTAAATAATAAATATTAGAACAGAAATAAATGAAATAGAGACTAATAAAGAAAAGATAAAAAAGAAGGAAATAGTTCTTTGAAAAGATCAACAAAAATTATAAACCTTTAGACAGACTCATCAGAAAAAGAGAGAAGAATGAAATGAATAGAATCAGAAATGAAAGAGGAGAAATAACCACCCCCACCACAGAAATACAAAGGATTATAAGAGAATATTATGAAAAATTATATGCCAACAAGTGGGACAATCTAGAAGTGGATAAATTCCTAGAAACATAGGACATTCCCAAACTGAGTCAGGAATAAAAAAATCGAAACAGATTGGCTACTAGCAATGAAATGGAATCCATAATAAAAAAAAAATCTCCCCCAAAAAACCAAAAGTCCATGGCCAGATGGTTCACAGGTGAATTCTTCTTAAACTATTCCAAAAAACTGATGGGGAAGGAAAGCATTCAAACTTTATTCACCCTGATAGAAAGCCAGATAAAGTTACTACAAATCCATTAAAAAATAAACAAAACAAGGCAAACCAATACCTCTGATGACTATAGATGCAAAAATCTTTAACAAAATAATAGCAAACCATATTCAATAGTACACTGAAAAAAAAAATCATTCACCAGAATCAAGATTTAATCCAGGAATGCAAGAGTGTTCCCACATTTGCAAATCAATCAATATGATACATCACATTAACAAAAGAAAGGATAAAAACCACATGGTAATCTCAATGGATGTAGAAAAAGCCTTTGGCAAAGTACATTTATTCATTGTAAAAACTCTCAACAAAGTAGGGTTAGAGGGAACATACCTCAACATATTAAGGGCCATATATGAAAAACCCACAGCTAACATCATAGCCAATGGTGAAAAAACAGAGAGCTTTTCCTCTAAGATCAATCACAAGACACAGATGTCCACTCTTACCACATCTATTCAACTACTGGTAGTCCTGGCCATAGCAATCAAACAAGAAAAAGAAATAAAATGCATCCAAATTGGTAAAGAAAGAGTTAAACTTTCACTATATGAAGATGACATGATATTGTATACAGATAACTCTAACCACTCCAATAAAAACTACTAGAACTAATATATGAGTTTGGTGAAGTCACAGGATACAAAATTTATATAGAGAAAATGGTTGCATTTATATACGCTAATAACAAAAAAGATAAATTAAGAAAACAATTCCATTTACAATTGCACCAAAAATAATAAAGTACCTAAGAATAAATCTAATCAATGAAGTGATTGGCCTGTACTCTTGAAAATATATAATACTGATAAAAAATTGAAGATGACACAAACAAATGGAAAGATATTCCATGCTCATGGATTCAAAGAACCAAAATTGTTAAAATGTCCATACAACCCAAAAAAATCTACAGATTCAATGTAGTCCCTGTCAAGATACCAACAGCATTTTTCACAGAACTAGAACAAATAATTTTAAAATTTGTATGGAACAGCCATAGACCACAAATAGTCAAAACAATGAAAAAGAACAAAGTTGAATGTATCACAATTCCAAATTTCAAGGTATACTACAAAGCTGTAGTAATCCAAACAGTATGGTACTGGCTCAAAAATAGACACATAGATAAATAGAACAGACTTGAGAGGCCATAAATAATCACATGCTTATATAGTCAAATAATTTATGACAAAGGAGGCAATAATATATAATGTGGAAAAGACCATCTCCTTAACAAATATTCGTGGGAAAAGTGGATCACTACACGCAAAAGAATGAATGGTCCCACTTTCTTACACCATACACAATAATCAACTAAAAATGGGTTAAAAACCTATGTGTGAGTATGTAAGCATAAAATACCTGGAAGAGAACCATCTCTTTAACATTAGCTGTAGAAATATTTTTCCAACATATTTCCTCTGTTAAGGGAACCAAAAGCAAAATTAAACCTTGGGACTTAACAGGGGTTAATATCCAAAAAATATAAAGAATTTATACAATTCAACACTGAAAAAAATACAAATATTTCAATTAAAAGATGGGAAGACCTAAAATATACATTTTTCCAAAGAAGATATACAGAGGGCCAATGATCACATGAAAACATCCTCAAGCTTACTAATATCAGGTACATGCAAATCAAAATCACAATTAGATATCACTTGACACCTGTCAGAATAGCTAAAATAAAAACCGCAAGAAATAACAAAGTTTGGTGAAAATGTGAAGGGGAGAAAAATAAACCTGTACACTGTTTGTGGGAATGCACAGCCACTGTGGAAAACAGTATGGATGTTTCCTAAAAAGAATTAAAAATATCCAGTAATTCCACACCTGGGTATTTACACAAATAAAATGAAAACACTAGTTCAAAAGACATATATGCCCCTATGTTTATTGCAGCATTGTTTATAATAGCCACCATATATTAGCAGCCCAAGTGTCTCCTGATAGATGAATGGATAATGAAGACGTGGCATACATATGCCTTAGAATATTCCTCAGTCGTAAAAAACAAATCCTGCCATTTGCAGCATCAAGTATAGTCACAGAGGGTATAATGTTAAGTGAAATAAATCACTCAGAGAAAGATAAATACCATATGATTTCACTTATAGGAGAATTTTTTTTTTAAAGCAAACAAAAAAAGAGAATACTTTTTTAAAAGACTCACAAATACAGAGAACAAACCAGTGTTTGTCAGAAGGGATGTGGGGGGGAATGGGTGAAATAAAGGGAATTAAGAACACACTTATTTTCATAAGCAGTCAGAAATATATAGAATAGTGGAATCATTATATTGTACACCTTAAAATAATATAACATTGTCTGTTAATTATACTGAATAAAAAGCAAAACAAAAAACAAAACACACACATACATACACACACACACAAAACAAACCACAATAGCCAATCAACTCTCTTCTCTCCATTCTGCTGCACAAAATATTTTTAAAAGGTCTGAATTTCAATTAAAGTATACTTTCTGATCTCAGTTTCTGCTTTCTTATTTTATCGTGCTACCCTAATCTTATGTATTGCTACCAGAAATATTTTTGATGGCATTCCTGTAAGTCCTCTTTGGAGGTGACAGCTTTACTTCCAACATGACTCAATCAATCTTTTCAGAATTGGAGTATGTCCCTACTAGTGCAATACACACAGCATCTTTGGGGAAAGCCCCTGACCCTCTGGAGAATAATTCCAGAATCTTTGCATGTTGGTATGTTGTGACACTAACAACACCCTGGAAGCTTCTGTAAGTGTTTTGCATATATCAAAATGCTGGTGTGCCTCCTCAGGTTTCTTAAGATTTACTGGCACAGGTGTGCAAGACATCTTTTTTTAGTATTTTTCTTAATAATGTTGTGCCAGGTTTTGCATCCATAATATTACTACAGGTCGGAAGATAAAGAGAGACAATAGTGAGTAGAGAAGTGACACAGAGACCAGAGTCCTCTGTTGTATTTCTCTTTTATAGTGCCCTTGTTTTTCTGTTGTAAAGCTATTTCACCCATCCAGGTTAGGACATGTAGTTCAGACATGAACCACCAACTCACTGGTCACATACAGAGGTCTTTTGTTCTTACATATAGAGATGTCCTTTCCTCCTGACTTTAGACCAGAGCATTTCCTTGGGCAAAGATAATAGCCTTGCAATTCACTCTTCTTTGCTTTGCTTAGCCTCATGTGGAGAATCCTCATTTAATTGTCAATTAAGGTTTTATCTTGTAATTTGTGGTCTAATTGTCTATATATTATGGCCTTGATCATCCTACACTGGAGAGATTATTGACTTATTATGGCAACAGTGACATTTTGGGATGGATACTACAGGCAACACATGACAAAGGCAATATACCAAAGCAAACAACAGTGTGATAGACCTGCAGTAAGCAGTGTTGATTTCCCAAATGGTGTTAGTAAGCCAGTAGCAGATAAAGGGAATTCCCCTCAATTAATTGCAAGGAAAATTATGCAATCACACTGACTACAGCAAATATTTTGTGCCTATCTCAGTGTGTCAATAATCAATATCATAGTTGGAATGGCCCTTGTGGTTCTTGTTGCTGGCAAGAATGTTCAGCAATAACCATCAGGAATCTTTGAAAGACAAGATTTATTACTTACAAGTTCTAAGAGGTATATAGCATGC
This sequence comes from Felis catus, assembly GCF_018350175.1. NCBI lineage: Eukaryota > Metazoa > Chordata > Mammalia > Carnivora > Felidae > Felis > Felis catus. The sequence goes on from NC_058373.1 coordinate 23,583,858, forward strand.
CTGGGACTGTGTAGCTAGGTCACAAATAGAGAGAAAGTATCACCTGGGGTTTTTCTTTGAATGGGCTTATGGGTGGGGAGCTAGTGTTTCATGGGTTTACTCTTTATTGGTGAATTTAAAACATAAGAGTGGGAATCAAAAGGCATACAGGGAAAAACAGCCTAATTATCAGTTATCTAACCAACAAGAGATCTCTAAAACTAAGAAAACACTTTTGAATGGGTAGCTCTATAGCTGGTAATTTAGCTGGCAATGTGTTTATTCAAGAAAACCATAAAGTGGATGCCTCAACAATGAAAACCTTAGGTCAGGCACTTGCCTTAAAACAAACAAACAAACAAAAAAAACACAAACAAATGAACAAACAAACAAAAAATTTATCAGAAACTTACCCTACAGGAAGTTTTATAGTTTCAGGTCTTAATGCTCAAGTCAACTCATAAATTTATAAATAAATTTTAAAATAATTATATTTCATAATGTTTTATGTATTTTATAATATGTTTTATAATATGTATGCTTAAAAATAGTTTCACAACATTTTTTTGGAAACTTGAAACCTTGAAGCTATACTGTTAAGGGAAAGAATGGATAAACATTGTATTTGAAGATCATTTCCAAATAAAATATTGAGACATTAATTGCTGAATGTAAGTTTACTTTGTCATCTTGTTTTTTTGTGGTATACAGAAGCTAGATATATTTGGGTCTGTTTTTACACATGATAAATTCTACCATGAAAAAGGCACATACTTTTAGAAAACATAAGATGTATTTATAAATTTGCTACAGAATGATGGTATGTGCCAGAGTGTTAACATGTGCTCATTTCCTATTTTTCTCTGTAAAAGAAAATAGACTTTTGACTAAAATTCTGACACACACACACACACACACACACACACACACACACACACACAAGTTAATAAGAGAATGGAAGAAAATAAATCTCATGTGGGAAAATTAAGATATATTTTTGATAAGGAATGCCTGAATAATGTATTTTAAGGGAAAAGGTGTAATTTTGTCCTAAATGTCAAATGAGTCATTGTTCTGGAGTGAGAAAGAGGACAAGAGTAAGGCAAAACTGAATGGTGGAGTACACTGGTGGCTCAGTTGGTTAAGTGTTAGACTCTTGGTTTTGGCTCAGGTCATAATGTCAATAGTTCATGAAACTGAGCCCTACATTGGGCTCTTTGTTGACAGCATGGAGCCTGCTTGGAATTCTCTCTTTCTGTCTATTTCTCTCTCTCTCTCAAAATAAATAAGTAAACACTTTAAAAAAAGGAATGGATATAAGAAACAAAATTGTGTAAGAACTGTGGACAAGGATTGTATAAAAGAAATCTTACTTTGTGTGGACAAAGCTTCCTGAAATTGGGATGGATTTATGTATAAGATTTTTCAGACTAGACTTAGAAAAGTAAAATGCTGAACAATTAGAATTTTATTCTCCTTCTTTACTACAACAACAAAGTTTTCTTAGATTATTGGCATACTCTAAAGAATTTATTTTAAAAAATACATTTTAAAATTATTATGCCTGAGAAAACAAGATGTTGAGCCTTAAAACAGGCTCACTCCTGTGCTTCATATGTTCTCTTTATGCAATGATAAATTACATAAGAAAACCAAGTCCTTTCAATATTAAAAGAGCTCAATATTAAAAACTATCTAAAGACTGAGAGCTTTTCCTCTATGGTCAGAAACAAGACAGAAATATCCACTCTCAGCATTATTATTTAACACAGTGCTGGAAGTCCTACTTACAGCAATCAAACAACAAAAGGCATTCAAATTGGCAAGCAAGAAGTAAAATCTTCACTATTTGCAGATGACATGATTCTTTATAGAAAACCCAAAAGATTTCACCCAAAAACTCCTGGAACTGATTCACAAATTCAATACAGTCACAGGATACAAAATAAACGTACAAAAACCAGTTTCATTTCTCTACACCAATAATGAAGAAGCAGAAAGAGAAATTAAGAAATCATTTCCATTTACAATTGCACAAAAATATAAGATATCTTGGAATAAAACTAACCAAAGAAGTGAAAGACCTATTGTCTGAAAACCAAAAAACACTTATGAAAGAAATTGAAGGTGACAGAAATAAATGGAAATACTTTCCATGATCATAGATAGGAAGAACAAATATTGTTAAATTATCAATACTACCCAAATAAATATACAAATTTAATGTGAATCCCTATCAAAAAACCAACAGCATTTTTTACAGAGCTAAAATAAACAATCCTAAACTTTGTTTGGAACCACAAAAGACCCTGAATAGCCAAAGCAGTCTTCAAAAAGCAAAACAAAGCAAAGCTGGCGGCATCACAATTTTGGACTTCAGGTAATATTACAAGGCTATAGTGATGAAAACAGTATGGTACTGGCACAAAAATTGACACATAGTTTGATGGAACAGAATAGAAAACCCAGAAATAAGCCCACAACAATGTGGTCAATTTTCTTCAACAAAGCAAGAAAGAATATCCAATAAGAAAAAGACAGTCTCTTTAAAAAATGGTGTTGGGAAAACCAGACAGCAACATACAAAAGAATAAAACTGGACCACTTCCTTATACTATACACAAAAATAAATCCATAATGATAAAAGACTTCAAAGTGAGACCTCAAACCATAAACATCCTAAAGGAGAACACAGACAGTAACCTCTTCGACATCAACCATAGCAACTTTTTTCTACATATGTCTTCTGAGGCAAGGGAAACAAAAGGAGAAACAAGCTTTTGGACTTAATCAACGTAAAAATCTGCACACTAAAGGAAACAATCAACAAAACTAAAAGGCAACCTACAGACTGGGAGAAGATATTTGATTTTCTGAAGCCTTTTAATTGTTGATTTGGTTAAATTGATAACTATGTATGGTTTGTTTATGGGATTGTATTTTTTTAATTTTTTTTTCAGGAATGGAATTTAGTGATTCATCACTTACATGTAACACCCAGTGCTCATCCCAGCCAGTGTCCCCCTTAATGCCCCTCATGCCTTTAGCCCTCCCCCACACCCAACACTTTACCAGCAATCCTGGTTTGTTCTCTGTATTTAAGTGTTTGTCTCCCTCTCTGTTTTTATATTATTTTTGTTTTCCTTCCCTATGTTTATCTGTTTTGTATCTTCAATTCCATATATAAGTAAAATCATATGATATTTTTCTTTCTCTGACTGACTTATTTTGCTTAACATAATGCACTCTAGTTCTATCCACATGATTGCAAATGGCAAGATTTCATTCTTTTTGATAACCAAGTAACATTTCATTGAATATATATACCACGTCTTCTTAATTCATGAGTCAATGGACATTTCACCTCTTTCCATAATTTGGCTATTGTAGATAGTGCTGCTATAAACATTGGGGTGCATGTGTCGCTTTGAAACAGCATTCTTGTATCTTTTGGATAAATACCTAGTAGTGCAATTGCTGAGTTGTTGAGTAGTTATATTTTTAATTTTTTGAGAAACTTCCATACTATTTTCCAGTGACTGCACCAGTTTGCATTCCCAACAGCATTGCAAAAGGGTTCCCCTTTCCCCTCATCCTTGCCAACATCTTTTGTTGCCTGAGTTGTTAATTGTAGCCATTCTGACAGGTGTGAGGTGGTATCTCATTGTGGTTTTGATTTGTATTTATCCCTGATGATGAGTGATGAACATTTTTTCATGTGTCTGTTAACCACCTGGATGTCTTCTTTGGAAAAGCCATGACTTTGCCCATTTCTTCACTGAATTATTTGTTTTTTGGGTATTGAGTTTGATAAGTTCTTTATAGTTTCTGGATACTAACCTTCTATCTGATATGTCATTTGCAGATATCTTTTCCCATTCTGTCAGTTGCCTTTTAGTTTTGCTGATTGTTTCCTTCACTGTGCATAAGGTTTTTATCTTGATGAGGTCCCAATAGTTCGTTTTTGCTTTTGTTTCCCTAGTCTCTGGAAACATGTCAAGTAAGAAGGTGCTGTGGCTGAGTCCAAAGAGGTTGCTGCCTGCTCTCTCCTCTAGGATTTTGATGGTTTTCTGTTTCGCATTTAGGTCTTTCATCCATTTTGAGTTATTTTTGTGTATGGTGTAAGAAAGTGGTCCAGGTTCATTTTTCTGCATGTCGCTGTCCAGTTTTCCCAACACCACTTGCCGAAGAGACTGTTTTTCTTCCATTGGATATTCTTTCATGCTTTGTCAAAGATGAGTTGGCCATACATTTGTGGGTCCTTTTCTGGGTTCTCTATTCTGTTCCATTTGTCTACGTGTCTTTTTTGTGCCAGTATCCTACTGTCTTGATGATTACAGCTTTGTAATACAGCTTGAAGTATGGAATTCTGATGCCTCAGATTTGGTTTTCTTTTTTGGGATTGCTTTGGCTATTAGGGGTCTTTTGTGGTTCATACAAATTTCAGGATTGTTTGTTCTAGCTCTGTGAAGAATGCTGGTGTTATTTTTGATAGGGATTGCATTGAATATGAAGATTTCTTTGGGTAGTATTGGCATTTTAGCAACATCTGTTCTTCCAATCCATGAGCATGGATTTTTTTTTTTTATTTCTTTGTGTCTTCTTCAATTTCTTTCATAAGTTTTCTATAGTTTTCAGTATATAGACCTTTCACCTCTTTGGTTAGGTTTACTTAAAGGTATTTTATAGGTTTTGGTGGAGTCGTGAATGCAATTAATTCCTTGATTTCTCTTTCTGCTGCTTCATTATTGGTGTACAGAAATGCAACAAATTTCTGTACATTGATTTTATGTCCCGAGAATTTGCTGAATTCATGTATCAGTTCCAGGAGGTTTTTTTTTGTTTTTTTTTTTTGGTGGAGTCTTTGGGCTTTCCACATAGAGTATCATGTTGTCTGTGAAGAATGAAACTTTGACTTCCTCCTTGCCAATTGGGATGCCTTTTATTTGTGTTGTCTGATTGCTGAGGCTGGGCCTTCCAACACTATGCTAAATAACAATACTGAGAGTTTATGAGATTGTATTTAGTGAAAACCTTAAGTCTCTGACATTTTATAAAACCTTCCCAAATAAAATTCTACATAACGTCTTTTTAAATCTCAAATTAACATTAAGATTTCCCAAAGTGCCAGGGGGAAGTCTCAAAGAATTTCTTACCTCATCAAAGGCAAATGCAACCTTTTAAAACTATGCTGAATTTATGCTTCAAATTATAAGTTCTGGAACTGGGGAAATAAATTTGGAGACCCCATGACTTGCTTTGAGATAGATTTTGCTAAAACTTCAATGACTGTCTGACCCCAAAACCCACTACTCTGACTGAGGACTGCAATGACCTTTGTGTCTCCTGGAAAAAAATGTTACTTTAGATTCAGTGAACATGAAAGTTCTGATTTTTTTTTCATTTTTGTTTCCTAATGCGCAGCTACTCTGATAAAAAGTAATAAATCCCCTTGGGGAAGGCTCAGATAAAGATTACCAGTACATTTTTGTGTGTGTGTGTGTGTAACAGGGTTGTTCCTTAAGAAGGCCTTGCCTCCCATCGAGTCAAGGGATTCTGGGTCTATTAACTGGCTCAAGTCAGGGAAATGATGGGTCACTGTTTTTAATATTAATTTTAAACAATTATTCACTTGTCCTATATTTTTTTCCTTGTGTATATCAAGTAAAAATTCAGTCAGCTTTTTTTTCACCTCTAAGAGCACCAGTATTAACTAGCAAATACCATAAGTTTGTGTGAGTCAAACTATTCTGATAGCTTTTTTTTTAATATATGAAATTTATTGTCAAACTGTTTTCCATACAAAACCCAGTGTTCATCCCAAAAGATGCCCTCTTCAATACCCATTACCCACCTGCCCCTCCCTCCCACCCCCTATCACCCCGCGGTTTGTTCTCAGTTTTTAAGAGTCTCTTATGCTTGGGCTGTCTCCCACTCTAACCTCTTTTTTTTTTCCTTCCCCTCCCCCATGGGTTTCTGTTAAGTTTCTCAAAGATCCACATAAGAGTGAAAACATATGGTATCTGTCTTTCTCTGTATGGCTTATTTCACTTAGCATCACACTCTCCAGTTCCATCCACGTTGCTACAAAGGGTCATATTTCATTCTTTCTCATTGCCACGTAGTACTTAATTGTGTATATAAACCACAATTTCTTCATCCATTCATCAGTTGATGGACATTTAGGCTCTTTCCATCCATAATTTGGCAATTGTTGAGAATACTGCTATAAACATTGGGGTAAAAGTGCCCCTATGCATCAGTACTCCTGTATCCCTTGGGTAAACTCCTAGCAGTGCTATTGCTGGGTCATAGGGCAGGTCTCTTTTAAATTTTTTGAGGAATTTCCACACTGTTTTCCAGAGGAGCTGCACCAGTTTGCATTCCCACCAATGGTTCAAGAGGGTTCCCGTTTCTCCACATCCTCTCCAGCATCTATAGTCTCCTGATTTGTTCATTTTGGCCACTCTGACTGGTGTGAGGTGATATCTGAGTGTGGTTTTGAATTGTATTTTCCTGATGGGGGGCGACGTTGAGCATCTTTTCATGTGCCTGTTGGCCATCCGGATGTCTTCTTTAGAGAAGTGTCTATTCATGTTTTCTGCCCATTTCTTCACTGGATTATTTGTTTTTCAGGTGTAGAGTTTGGTGAGCTCTTTATAGATTTTGGATACTAGCCCTTTGTCCGATATGTCATTTGCAAATATCTTTTCCCATTCTGTTGGTTTCCTTTTAGTTTTGTTGATTATTTCCTTTGCTGTGCAGAAGATTTTTATCTTCATGAGGTCCCAGTAGTTCATTTTTGCTTTTAATTCCCTTGCCTTTGGGGATGTGTCAAGTAAGAAATTGCTACAGCTGAGGTCAGAGAGATCTTTTCCTGCTTTCTCCTCTAGGGTTTTGATGGTTTCCTGTCACATTCAGGTACTTTATCCATTTTGAGTTTATTCTTGTGAATGGTGTGAGAAAGTGGTCTAGTTTCAACCTTCTGCATGTTGTTGTCCAGTTCTCCCAGCACCATTTGTTAAAGAGACTGTCTTTTTTCCATTGGATATTCTTTCCTGCTTTGTCAAAGATTAGTTGGCCATATTTTGTGGGTCTAGTTCTGGGGTTTCTATTCTATTCCATTGGTCTGTGTCTGTTTTTGTGCCACTACCATGCTGTCCTGATGATTACAGCTTTGTAGTAGAGGCTAAAGTCTGGGATTGTGATGCCTCCTTCTTTGGTCTTCTGCTTCAAAATTACTTTGGCTATTCAGGGATTTTTGTGGTTCCATATGAATTTTAGGATTGCTTGTTCTAGTTTCGAGAAGAATGCTGGTGCAATTTTGATTGGGATTGCATTGAATGTGTAGATAGCTTTGGGTAGTATTGACATTTTCACAATATTTATTCTTCCAATCCATGAGCAGGGAATTTTTTTTCCATTTCTTTATATCTTCTTCAATTACCTTCATAAGCTTTCTATAGTTTTCAGCATACAGATCTTTTACATCTTTGGTTAGATTTATTCCTAGGTATTTTATGTTTCTTGGTGCAATTGTGAATGGGATCAGTTTCTTTATTTGTCTTTCTGTTGCTTCATTATTAGTGTATAAGAATGAAACTGATTTCTGTACATTGATTTTGAATCCTGCAACTTTGTTGAATTCATGTATCAGTTCTAGCAGACTTTTGGTGAGTCTGTCGGATTTTCCATGTATAATATCATGTCATCTGCAAAAAGTGAAAGCTTAACTCCATCTTTGTCAATTTTGATGCCTTTGATTTCCTTTTGTTGTCTGATTGCTGATGCTAGAACTTCCAACACTATGTTAAACAAAAACGGTGGGAGTGGACATCCCTGACGTGTTCCTGATCTCAGGGAAAAAGCTCTCAGTTTTTCCCCATTGAGGATGATGTTAGCTGTGGGCTTTTCATAAATAGCTTTTATGATCTTTAAGTATGTTCCTTCTATCCCGACTTTCTCGAGGTTTTTTATTAAGAAAGGATGCTGAATTTTGTCAAATGTTTTTTCTGCATCAATTGACAGGATCATATGGTTCTTCTCTTTTCTTTTATTAATGTGATGTATCACGTTGATTGATTTGCGAATGTTGAACCAGCCCTGCATCCCAGGAATGAATCCCACTTGATCATGGTGAATAATTCTTTTTATATGCTGTTGAATTCGATTTGCTAGTATCATTGAAAATTTTTGCATCCATATTCATCAGGGATATTGGCCTGTAGTTCTCTTTTTTTACTGGGTCTCTGTCTGGTTTAGGTATCAACATAATACTGGCTTCATAGAATGAGTCTGGAAGTTTTCCTTCCCTTTCTATTTCTTGGAACAGCTTGAGAAGGATCGGTATTATCTCTGCTTTAAACGTCTGGTAGAACTCCCCTGGGAAGCCATCTGGTCTTGGACTGTTATTTGTTGGGAGACTTTTGATGACTGATTCAATTTCTTCGCTGGTTATGGGTCTGTTCAAGCTTTCTATTTCCTCCTGATTGAGTTTTGGAAATGTGTGGGTGTTTAGGAATTTGTCCATTTCTTCCAGGTTGTCCATTTTTTTGGCATATAGTTTTTCATAGTATTCCCTGACAATTGCTTGTATTTCTGCGGGATTGGTTGTAATAATTCTATTTTCATTCATGATTTCGTCTATTTGGGTCATCTCCCTTTTCTTTTTGAGAAGCCTGGTTAGAGGTTTACCAATTTTGTTTATTTTTTCAGAAAACAACTCTTGGTTTCATTGATCTGCTCTACAGTTTTTTAGATTCTATATTGTTTATTTCTGCTCTGATCTTTATTATTTCTCTTCTTCTGCTGGGTTTGGGGTGTCTTTGCTCTTCTGCTTCTATTTCCTTTAGGTGTGCTGTTAGATTTTGTACTGGGGATTTTTCTTATTTCTTGAGATAGGCCTGGATTGCAATGTATTTTCCTCTCAGGACTGCCTTCGCTACATCCCAAAGCGTTTGGATTGTTGTATTTTCATTTTCATTTGTTTCCATATATTTTTTAATTTCTTCTCTAATTGCCTGGTTGACCCATTCATTCTTTAGTAGGGTGTTCTTTAACCTCCATGCTTTTGGAGGTTTTGCCGACTTTTCCTGTGGTTGATTTCAAGCTTCCTAGCATTGTAGTCTGAAAGTATACATGGTATGATCTCAATTCTTGTATACTTATGACAGGCTGTTTTGTGACCCAGTATGTGATCTATCTTGGAGAATGTTCCATGTGCATTTGAGAAGAAAGTATATTCTGTTGCTTTGGGATGCAGAGTTCTAAATGTATCTGTCAAGTCCATCTGATCCAATGTATCATTCAGGGCCCTTGTTTCTTTATTGACTCGTATGGTTATTTTGACTCCACTTTTCATTACAATAATTACACCTTCCTTGCCTTTGGTAGTTAAGTAAAACCACTTGCCTCTGCCACCATGTGATCCAGTTAATCCCACTGCATTTATATATTCCAAGTAAGTGGCTCTGACTCCCACTGTAAGATGTATCCTATAAAGGCAAGAAATATTGGAGCTTTTCAAAGATGATAGTGTTTAATTCTCAATATTATTTTTCAAAATATTGTTGAACGGTACAACCTGTGGACCTCAGGGATGGAACGTAGGTCTTCAATGACAAATCCACTTTAACCTTCCAATGTCCCTAAGATTTTGAATTCCTTCCTTTACATTAAACCAAGGGAGATCAGACATTTCCATTTCATTTAAAGTGGGTCACCTTTTCTGCATGTGTAAGTTATCCAATCCAACAAATAGTGGTTTCTCTTTCTGACTCTTGAACCTGCAAGATTAAATCAGAGTCTCTGCTTGGTGGATCCATTTCAGACACTCAGCTTGGCCCAACTTTATGTTCTTTCGACCACTATTTCACATCCTTATTATGCATTCCCACACATAGTTCCCAGATCTCTGCTGTGTAAATTAAAAAAAAAAAAAAAAACTCAAGTAGTTCTTGTGAAATGTTGTTTACCTCCTCATGGGTTATACCTTGAACATAACCTATAAGGGATTACTAGGAGTTGGTCTATCATAAGGGGCAACTGACTTAAGGGAGACCTTTATGATTTTCTGGAGATGCAAGGTTAACCCCCACAAATGGAGATATAAAAGCTGATACCACTATAGATTGGAGGTTCCTACCACTTGGTCTGATGATCTCACTGTCATTAGGGTTTTGGAGGCCATATTTGCCTAGGGTTAGGAAAACACTTTCACTGGCAAAGAAAAGTCATCAGAATTTAGGGGCTCCTTGCCTCCAGTTTCATCAGGATCTTCCCACATATCCCTATCCTAATTTATAGAATATTACTTTTGTAATCTATACCCTTACTATAGCAGTAGATGCCATAGGACCTGAAAGTACAATTTTTAAAGTTTAGCCAATCACAGTTTAATTTCCAGCAGTTTCAGTTTATCCATGAGATAAGGGTCTTTCTCATGGCACACATAGACACTATTGAGTCACTGATATAATTCCTGAGCTGAGAATTTGAATGCCTGAGCTTGTCCTTTTATTTTACCACTTTGTCCAGACATTAGAAAGAATAAACCAATATATTGTATTCCTTAATGTTTCCAAAAAGCTACAAAATTATAATACAAGGAGTGGCATAGACCCTTACTTCTATAAGTGGTTGACTAGGGTAATCGAATGTAGCTATTCTTCTTATTTCTATTAACAGCTCTCACCACTGTCTATAAATGTTTATTGTTTGTTTATTTTTGTTTGTTTGTTTGTTTTTACTGGAAATAGCCATTAGCATCTTTAAATCTAATCAGATTAAAAAGCCGATTTCTTAAACCCCAGCACCAATACAGAAATTTCACAATTAACACTATGTTCCTCTTAGTATTAAAATCTGTATTATTGTTCCCCAGAAAAACAGAATGAACATGATAAAAAGACAGATGGATGAATGGATAGATAGACATGCAGGCAGATATATGACTAGATAGATTAGATAGATGATAGATAGAGAGATAGATAAATAGATAATAGATAGATAAGTAGACAAGGTTTATTACAGAAATTGTATCAGGTGGTTATGGAAGTCAAATATGCTCACAGTCTGCTATCTGCAAGCAGAAGAACCAGGAACACAAGTGATGTAATTTAGTCCATGTCCAAAGGCCTAAGATTGAGGGGATTTGAGGGAATATCTCTTAGTCCCAAGTCTAGGAATGGAATTCAGAACCAAGGGGTTTCTGGTGTAAGGCCCAGATTCTGTAGACTTAGAAGCTGAATCACTTATGCCCATGGGCAGGAAGAGATGTATATACTGGCTGTAGGAGAGGAATCATTCTTCTTTCACTTTGTTTGTTTGTTATTAGGGACATCTATTTGAATTGGATAATACCTTCCCACATTAAGAGTGAATCTCTTTACTCACCTGCTGAATCAAATGCTAATACCTTTCAGAAAATACCTTACAGAAGTACCCAGTAATGACATTTTTCCAGCTATGTGGACTCCTCTTAGCACAATCAAGTACACATGAAACTAACCATCAAAAGTCTACCCCTTCTCAACTCGACACATAAACACCTAACCTTCAATTATACTTAATCTTTAAATAAAAACAGTGAGGTCATGATTTTTTAAACATGATAGATGTGTCCTATATACAACTGAAAACGCACTAATCCCTCCCCAGAAGAAGTAATGTCCTTAAATGATGTTTAAATTTCTCACCGGTATCCCATAACATATAGTATAATGTAAAATAAATGATACCTAAACACTACAATATAAAGTCAACACATCTCATGTTGCATGATAAAGCAGTAAGAGAGGATAGAAAGTTATTTGCTTACATATATATATATTGCGACACTGTGTCCCTGACATGGCATAATTTTCAAGTGCATTCAGCCAGCTGCCTAGACTTTGGTTGATTACAGTGAACCACTTCCATCATGGAAGGGACAGAATTGTGTTCTTTTGGAATACATATTTACCTTTTGGAATACATATTTACCTTTGTTAAATTGTTTTTTATTACAGTAAAGTTGACATAGTATTACATTAGTTTCAGGTGTTCAACATAGTAATGTGACAACTCTACACATTATGCTATGCTATAAGTGCAGAGATACATATTTGCTTTTGATACAGATTTTTCTTAACTGCATGCAATTCTTATATTATTATTATTATGTTATATTACATATTATTACTATTATTATTAATGTATGTTTTTTATTTTTTTATTTTTTAATTAAAAAAATTTTTTTTTCGACGTTTATTTATTTTTGGGACAGAGAAAGACAGAGCATTAACGGGGGAGGGGCAGAGAGAGAGAGGGAGACACAGAATCGGAAACAGGCTCCAGGCTCTGAGCCATCAGCCCAGAGCCTGACGCGGGGCTTGAACTCCTGGACCGCGAGATCATGACCTGGCTGAAGTCAGACGCTTAACCGACTGCGCCACCCAGGCGCTCCATAATATATGTTTTTTAAAGAAGCAGTGATTGGATTCATTATCTGTTCTATTGTTTCTCTGTTATTTTTTTTAGTTTCTATATCACTTATTTCTACTTTAATCTTTATTTCCTTCTTTCTGCTGGTTTTAGGTTTTGTTTACTCCTCTTTGCTTTTATCTTATTTTCTTCTTTCTCTTTTAGGTGTAAAATTAGGCTGTTTATTTAAGATTTTTCTTGCTTCATGAGGTATTTCCGCAAACTTTCTCCTTAGAACAGCTTTTGCTGCATCCCAGAGGCTTTGGACCATTATGTTTTCATTATCATATGTTTCAGGTATGTCTTATTTATTCTTTTATTTCCTGGTTGACTCATTCACCATTTAGTAGTATGTTGTTTAACCTCCATGTATTCATGGTCCTTCCAGTTTTTTTTTTTTCTTCTGGTTGACTTCTAGTTTCATAGTGTTGTGATCAAAAAAGATGCATGGCATGATTTTGATCTTCTTTAATTTGTTGGGTCTGCTTATGTGAGCTAAGATTTTATCTGTTTCAGAGAATGCTTCATTGTAGAAAGGAAGGTGTACTCTGAGTTTTAGAATGGAATGCTTTGAATATATCTGACACTGTTCCACTGTGTCAATTAAAGCCATTGTTTCCTTGTTGATTTTCTGTTTAGATGATTTATCCAATTGATGTAAGTGGAGTGTTAAAGTCCCCTACAACTTTTGTATTATTATTATTTTGTATTATTATGTTTGTTATTAATGGTTTCATGTATTTTTGTGCTCTTATGTTGGGTGCATAATTATTTACAATTGTTATATCTTCTTGTTGGATTGTCCCCTTTATTATGATATAGTGTCCTTCTTTGTCTCTTTTTCCAGTCTTTGTTTTAACATCTATTTTGTCTGATGTAAGTATTGCTACTCTGGCATTCTTTTGACGTCCATTTGCATGACTGATGTTTTCCCGTCTCTGCCCATTCAATATGCAGGTGTCTTTAGGTCTAAAATGTGTCTCTGCAGACACCAAATAGATGGTTTTTGTATTGTTTTGTTTTGTTTTGTTTTATCCATTCTTCTTTCCTATGTGTTTTGATTGGAGCATTTAGTCCATTTACATTCAAAGTAATTATTGATAGATAATTATTTATTGCTATTTTATTACTTGTTTTGGACGGTATCTGAAGATTTTCTCTGATCCTTTCTTGTCTTTCTCTTTTTCATGTTTTGATGATTTTCTTTGGTCATGTTGGATATCTTTTTCTTTATTCTTTGCATGTTTATTAGTAGTTTTTGATATATGGTTTTCATTAGGTTTGTATATAAATTCTTCTGCATATAGCAGTCTATATTAAGTTGATGTTCATCTCACTTTGAAACGTTTCTTTACTCCTCTTCTCATGTAGGTGTATTTTGTTATATTATATAACTTTTAATTTGGGAGTTCTTTGATTTTTTTAACTTAAGTACTCATTTTGAGTGTTTTTGTGTTTCCTAACTTTATACTGTCATCTTTGGTCTCTACTGTCCACTCAAATTGTCCTCTTTAATATTTCTTACAGGGCTGTCTCAGTGGTCATGAACTCCTTTAATTTTTTATTGCCTGGGAAATTTTTGTCTCTTCTTCTTTAATGAATGATGTCCTTATTGGATACAGTATTCATGGCTTCAGATTTTCCCCATTCAGTCCATTGAATACATCATTCCACACCCTTCTAGCTTGTAATATTTATGTTTAAAAATATTCTGCTATCCTTATTGATTTTTCCTTGTAATTTACTGTCTTTCTTTGGTTTGCTGCTTTAATTTTTTTCTTTATAATTTGAAATTTTAATTGTAGTATGTCTTGGTATTTGCCTGCTTTTGTTGATTTTTATATGAGTTCTACGTGCCTCCTGGATATGGCTGTATGTTTCCTTTCCCAGATTAGGGAAGTTTTCAGCTACTATATCTTCCAATAAATTTTCTTCCCCCTTTTCTCTCTCTTCATCTAATTTAAAATGTTTTAAGTTTATTTATTTATTTATTTATTTATTTATTTATTTATTTATTTTATGAGAGAGAGAGAGAGAGAGAGAGAGAGAGAGAGAATCCCAACCAGTCTCCACATTGTCAGTGCAGAGCCTGATGTGGAGCTTAAACTCACAAACTGCAAGATCATGACCTGAGCCAAAACTAAGAGTCAGACACTTAACTAAATGAGCCACTCAGACTCCCCTCTCTCTTCTCCTATGGGATGCCTATAATATGAATGTTATTACATTAGATAGAGTCACTGAGTTCCTTAAGTCTATTCTGATTTGGGGTAATTGATTTTTCTCTCTTTTGTTCAGCTTGATTACTTAACATTACTCTGTCTTCTATGGCACTAATTCATTCCTCTGATTCTTCCTTCCTGCTGTTCATTCCATCTAGTGTTTCTCATTTCATTTAATGTGCCCTTTATGTCTGCTATGTCATTCCTTAGCACTGTTCTAAAGGTCACTCTTATGTCTTCCACTCTTTTCTCAAGTACAGTGAGTATCCTTATGATCATTGTTTTAAAGTCTCTATCAGGCATGTTACTTATATCAGTTTTTTCTTAAATCTCTGGCTGTAACCTTGTAGTGTTCTTTAATTTGTAATTAATTTCTCTCTCCTCATTTTGGCAGCCTCCCTGTCTGTTTATGTGTGTTATAAGAGTCAGCTATATCTTCTGCTCTTGAAAGTAGTGACTTTTGAAGAGTTCCTGTAGTACCCTGCAGTGCAATGTCCCTTATTCACTAGAACATGGCACTTCAGGAGAGTATCCTATGTATGTTTCTTACATCTTGCTTTTGTGTCTGAATCACTGTTCCTGTTACTGTAGTTGTCTACACTTAGTCTCTGCTTGCTGTGGGCTCTGCTTGTTCTTTGCGGTATTAGTGAGACCCATGCAAGCTACCTCTCATGGGGTGTGTATGCCAGGGAACTTGGGAGTGGGGCAGCCATTTTAGGAAATTTTAGGAAAATTTGTATTGGGTCACTAGTCCTATGCCAGATTCCCTGAAGTGTTGAAGTGGCTTCATGCTGCCAGCTGCACAAAGCTTGGCATGGCACAGTGCATGGTTATGGCTGAGCATGGCTTAGGCAAGCACACAATGTTTGGTACAGACATGCTGCTGTGGAGGCATGTTGTGTGGATGTTGCATCACAGAAACTGTGCACTTCATGGCAGGACATTACATCCACAAATGGCTGGGTTTTTTATGGCACCTGGATGCAGAACACAATGGCAGCCATGTACCTGGCAGTTGGGCAGCACGCATGCCAGGCTACAACAAAGTTTTCCTTGAACTAGACCTGAGTCTATCAGGCTTAGAGTGAGCAAGTTCTCAGGTGAACTCATGGTCATGGCATACTGTTATCAGGTTATGTAGCAAGTGTCTGTACAGCCTTGCCTCCCCCACAAGGCTCTATATTTTTGCTGGGGCATGGGGAAGGAAAATGGTACCTGCTACCTCATTCATTTTTGGAGAAGATCCCAAAAAAGCTCCATAATTAGTGTGAAAAGAACTTTCTCCTGTTTTTCCCCTGCATTGTGCAGACTGCTGTTTTTATGTTGCCTCTCTGCTGCCTTTTATGTTGCATAGGCTTCTGTCTCTTTATGGGTGATGATCCAGCAATCACTTGTTATTTACTGTTTGTCTAGCACTGCTCAGCTGACTTTTAAAGCTCCAGGCTCCAAGTCCCACTGATTTTACAAAGTTACAGAATTCAGCCCCTCTGGTTTTCAAAGTCAAACATTATGAGTATTAGTCTTCCCCATGTGAGCTTCCTGGCAGGAAGTCCCACTTCTCTGATCTCTCCATCAGTGCAGCTTCCGTCCTCATGCAGGTGGCCTCTCTCTGCCTTCCTGACTTATCAGATATAGCTTCTTTTCTACATTTAGTTGTGGGGTTTGTTCTACAGGTTTTGGATGATACTCTGGCTTATTTACTTGGCTGTAGATTATATCTAGTTGTAAACATGGGTTAGGGTGTGTTCAGGTACTCCTACTTTACCATTTTCCTGAGCTCCTCCTCCAGTAAAAGTAAAACAAGGTTTAATTTTTGTCCATTCAGCCATACTCTGTATTGGATTGTAGCATTTAGTCCATTTATATTCAAAATAATTATTGATAGGTATGTACTTACATCCATTTCATTGGGTTTAGGGTTTTGTGGTTTTGTTTGTTTTGTTTTTTCCATTCCGATTTTCTTCTCTTGCTCTCTTTGTGGTTTTATGACTTTCTTTAGTGCTATGCTTGGATTCTTTTCTCTTTATTTTTTGCATACCTACTACAGGTTTTTGTTTGTGGTTACCATTAGGATTTTATATGACATCTTATATGTACAGCAGTCTACAGTATGTTAGAGGTTGCTTGAGTCTGACCCATTCTAAAGAAACTATATTTTTAAAGTTATTTATTTAAATTCAAGTTAGTTAACGTAACGTGTAGTTCTGAATTCAGGAGTAGAACCCAATGATTCATCACATATATATGACACCCAGTGCTCATCCCAACAAGAGCCCTCCTTAATGCCCACCACTCATTTAGCTCATCCCCCAACACACCTCCCCTCCAGCAACCTTCAGTTTGTTCTCTGTCTTTAAGAGTCTCTTACAGTTTGTCTCCTCTCTGTTTTTGTCTTATATTTCCTTCACTTCCCTTATATTCATCTGTTGTTTTTCTTAAATTACACATTTGAGTGAAATCATATAATATGTGTTTTCTCTGACTTATTTCACTTAGCAAAATATACTCCAGTTCCAATAACATTGTTTCAAATGGCAAGATTTCATTCTTTTTGATTGCTGAGTAGTATTCCATATTTATATACCATGTCTTCTTTATCCATTCATTAATTGATGGACATTTGGGCCCTTTCAATACCAATACTGTGGCTATTGTTTATAGCACTGCTATAAACATTGGGGTGCATGTGTCCCTTTGAAACATCATTTTTGTATACTTTGGATAAATACCTGGTAGTGCAATTGCTGGGTCGTTCTATTTTTAATTTTTTGAAGAACCTCCATACTGTTCTCCAGAGTGACTGCACCAGTTTCCATTCCAACCAGCAGTGCTAAAGAGTTCCCCATCCTCTCCAACCTTGCCAACATCTGTTGTTCTCTGAGTTGTTAATTGCATTCATTTTGACAGGTGTGAGGTGGTATCTCATTGTGGTTTTGATTTGTATTTCTCTGATGATGAGTAATGTTGAGCATCATTTCATGTGTCTGTTAACCATCTGTAAGTCTTCCCTGGAAAAGTGTCTATTTGTATCTTCTGCCCAATTCTTCAATGGATTATTGTTTTTAGGTGTTAAGTTTGATACGTTTTTTTATAGATTTTGGATACTAACCCTTTATCAGTTATATCATTTGCAAATATCTTCTCCCATTCCATCAGTTGCTTTTTAGTTTTTTTTTTTTATTGTTTCCTCTGATGTGCAGAAGCTTTTTATCTTGACCAGGTCTCAATAGTTCATTTTTTGCTTCCATTTCCCTTGCTTCTGGAGACATGTCTAATAAGAAGTTGCTGTGGCCAAAGTCAAAGTGGACGATGCCTGCTTTCTCCTGTAGGATTTTGATGGTTTCCTGTCACAAATTTGTGTATTTTATCCATTTTGAATTTATTTTGGTGTACAGTGTAACAAGGTGGTCTAACTTCATTCTTCTACATGTCACTGTCCAGTTTTCCCAGCACCATTTGCTGAAGAGACTATCACTTTTCCATTGCATACTCTTTCCTGCTTAGTTTGCCATGCAATTGTGGGTCTATTTCTTGGTCCTGTATTCTTTTCCCTTGATCTGTGTGTCTGTTTTTGTGTCAAGACAATACTGTTGTGGAAGGAAGAGAAGATGGCGGCGTAGGAGGACGCTGGGCTCACCGCGCGTCCTGCTGATCACTTAGGTTCCACCTACACCTGCCTAAATAACCCAGAAAACCGCCAGAGGATTAGCAGAACGGAGTTGCTAGAACCAAGCGCAGACGAGAGGCCCACAGAAGAGGGTAGGAAGGGCAGCGAGGCGGTGCACGCTCCACGGACTGGCGGGAGGGAGCCAGGGCAGAGGGGTGGCTCGCCAGCCAAGCAGAGTCCCTGAGACTGGCTGGCAAAAGCGGAGGGGCCTGACGGACTGTGTTTCCACAGCAAGCACGACTTAGCATCTGGGAGGTCATAAGTTAACAGCTCTGCTCGGAAAGCGGGAAGGCTTGAGGACAAAGGGAGGGAGAGCTGCTGAGCCCCCTGACGACAGAGCTCAGTTTGGTGGGGAACAAAGGCGCTCGCCAGCGCCATCTCCCCAGCCCATCCCCCAGCCAAAATCCCAAAGGGAACCAGTTCCTGCCACGGAACTTGCTCCCTCCGCCCAAACACCCAACTCTGTGCTTCTGCGGAGGCAAACCTCCAGCAGTGGATCCGACTCCCTCCCGCTGCCACAGGGCCCCTCCTGAAGTGGATCACCTAAGGAGAAGCGAGCTAAGCCTGCCCCTCCTGCCCCTGTGCACCTTGCCTACCCACCCCAGCTAATACGCCAGATCCCCAGCATCACAAGCCTGGCAGTGTGCATGTAGCCCAGACGGGCCACGCCACCCCACAGTGAATCCCGCCCCTAGGAGAGGGGAAGAGAAGGCACACACCAGTCTGACTGTGGCTTCAGCGGTGGGCTAGGGGCAGACATCAGGTCTGACTGTGGCCCCGCCCACCAACTCCAGTTATACACCACAGCACAGGGGAAGGGCCCTGCAGGTCCTCACCACACCAGGGACTATCCAAAATGACCAAGCGGAAGAATTCCCCTCAGAAAAATCTCCAGGAAATAACAACAACTAATGAGCTGATCAAAAAGGATTTAAATAATATAACAGAAAGTGAATTTAGAATAATAGTCATAAAATTAATCGCTGGGCTTGAAAATAGTATAGAGGACAGCAGAGATCTCTTGCTACAGAGATCAAGGGACTAAGGAACAGTCACGAGGAGCTGAAAAACACTAAAAATGAAATGCAAAACAAAATTGAAACCACCACGGCTCGGATTGAAGAGGCAGAGGAGAGAATAGGTGAACTAGAAGATAAAGTTATGGAAAAAGTGGAAGCTGAGAAAAAGAGAGATAAAAAAATCCAGGAGTATGAGGGGAAAATTAGAGAACTAAGTGATACACTAAAAAGAAATAATATACGCATAATTGGTATCCCAGAGGAGGAAAAGAGAGGGAAAGGTGCTGAAGGGGTACTTGAAGAAATAATAGCTGAGAATTTCCCTGAACTGGGGAAGGAAAAAGGCATTGAAATCCAAGAGGCACAGAGAACTCCCTTCAGACGTAACTTGAATCGATCTTCTGCACGACATATCATAGTGAAACTGGCAAAATACAAGGATAAAGAGAAAATTCTGAAAGCAGCAAGGGGTAAACGTGCCCTCACATATAAAGGGAGACCTATAAGACTCGTGACTGATCTCTCTTTTGAAACTTGGCAGACCAGAAAGAATTGGCACGAGATTTTCAGGGTGCTAGACAGAAAAAATATGAAGCCAAGAACTTTATCCAGCAAGTCTGTCACTTAGAATAGAAGGAGAGATAAAGGTCTTCCCAAACAAACAAAAACTGAAGGAATTTGTCACCACTAAACCAGCCCTACAAGAGATCCTAAAGGGGACCCTGTGAGACAAAGTCCCAGAGACATCACTACAAGCATAAAACATACAGACATCACAATGACTTTAAACCCGTATCTTTCTATAATAACACTGAATGTAAATGGATTAAATGCGCCAACCAAAACATAGGGTATCAGAATGGATAAAAAACAAGACCCATCTATTTGCTGTCTACAAGAGACCCATTTTAGATCTGAGGAAACCTTTAGATTGAGAGTGAGGGGATGGAGAACTATTTATCATGCGACTGGAAGCCAAAGAAAGCTGGAGTAGCCATACTTATATCAGACAAACTAGACTTTAAAGTAAAGGCTGTAACAAGAGATGAAGAAGGACATTATATAATAGTTACAGGGTCTATCCATCAGGAAGAGCTAACAATTATAAATGTCTATGCACCGAATACCGGAGCCCCCAAATATATAAAACAATTACTCATAAACATAAGCAACCTTATCGATAAGAATGTGGTAATTGCAAGGGACTTTAACACCCCACTTACAGAAATGGATAGATCATCTAGACACACGGTCAATAAAGAAACAAGGGCCCTGAATGACACATTGGATCAGATGGACTTGACAGATATATTTAGAACTCTACATCCCAAAGCAACAGAATATACTTTCTTCTCGAGTGCACATGGAACATTCTCCAAGATAGATCATATACTAGGTCACAAAACAGCCCTTCATAAGTTTACAAGAATTGAAATTATACCATGCATACTTTCAGACCACAATGCTATGAAGCTTGAAATCAACCACAGAAAAAAGTCTGGAAAACCTCCAAAAGCATGGAGGTTAAAGAACACCGTACTAACGAATTAGTGGGTCAACCAGACAATTAGAGAAGAAATTAAAAAATATATGGAAACAAACGAAAATGAAAATACAACAATCCAAACGCTTTGGGACGCAGCGAAGGCAGCCGTGAGAGGAAAACATATTGCAATCCAGGCCTATCTCAAGAAACAAGAAAAATCCCAAATACAAAACCTAACAGCACACCTAAAGGAACTAGAAGCAGAACAGCAAAGGCAGCCTAAACCCAGCAAAAGAAGAGAAATAATAAAGAACAGAGCAGAAATAAACAATATAGAATCTAAAAAAACTGTAGAGCAGATCAACGAAACCAAGAGTTGGTTTTTTGAAAAAATAAACAAAATTGACAAACCTCTAGGCAGGCTGCTCAAAAAGAAAAGGGAGATGACCCAAATAGATAAAATCATGTATGAAAATGGAATTATTACAACCAATCCCTCAGAGATACAAACAATTATCAGGGAATACTATGAAAAATTATATGCCAACAAATTGGACAACCTGGAAGAAATGGACAAATTCCTGAACACCCACACTCTTCCAAAACTCAACCAGGAGGAAATAGAAAGCTTGAACAGACCCATAACCAGCGAAGAAATTGAATCGGTTATCAAAAATCTCCCAACAAATAAGAGTCCAGGACCAGATGGCTTCCCAGGGGAGTTCTACCAGACATTTAAAGCAGAGATAATACCTATCCTTCTCAAGCTATTCCAAGAAATAGAAAGGGAAGGAAAACTTCCAGACTCATTCTATGAAGCCAGTATTACTTTGATTCCTAAACCAGACAGAGACCCAGTCAAAAAAGAGAACTACAGGCCAATATCCCTGATGAATATGGATGCAAAAATTCTCAATAAGATACTAGCAAATCGAACTCAACGGCATATAAAAAGAATTATTCACCATGATCAAGTGGGATTCATTCTTGGGATGCAGGGCTGGTTCAACATTCACAAATCAATCAACGTGATACATCACATTAACAAAAAAAAAGAGAAGAACCATATGATCCTGTCAATCGATGCAGAAAGGGCCTTTGACAAAATCCAGCACCCTTTCTTAATAAAAACCCTTGAGAAAGTCGGGATAGAAGGAACATACTTAAAGATCATAAAAGCCATTTATGAAAAGCCCACAGCTAACATCATCCTCAACGGGGAAAAACTGAGAGCTTTTACTCTGAGATCAGGAACACGACAGGGATGCCCACTCTCACCGCTGTTGTTTAGCATAGTGCTGGAAGTTCTAGCATCAGCAATCAGACAACAAAAGAAAATCAAAGGCATAAAAATTGGCACAGATGAAGTCAAGCTTTCGCTTTTTGCAGATGACATGATATTATACATGGAAAATCCGATAGACTCCACCAAAAGTCTGCTAGAACTGATACATGAATTCAGCAAATTTGCAGGATACAAAATCAATGTACAGAAATCAGTTGCATTCTTATACACTAACAATGAAGCAACAGAAAGACAAATAAAGAAACTGATCCCATTCACAATTGCACCAAGAAGTATAAAATACCTAGGAATAAATTTAACCAAAGATGTAAAGGATCTGTATGCTAAAAACTATAGAAAGCTTATGACGGTAATTGAAGAAGATTTAAAGAAATGGAAAGACATTCCCTGCTCATGGATTGGAAGAATAAATATTGTGAAAATGTCAATCCTACCCAAAGCTATCTACACATTCAATGCAATCCCAATCAACATTGCACCAGCATTCTTCTTGAAACTAGGACAAGCAATCCTAAAATTCATATGGAACCACAAAAGGCCCCGAATAGCCAAAGGAATTTTGAAGAAGAAGACCAAAGCAGGAGGCATCACAATCCCAGATTTTAGCCTCTACTGCAAAGGTGTCATCATCAAGACAGCATGGTAGTGGCACAAAAACAGACACATAGACCAATGGAATAGAATAGAAACCCCAGAACTAGACCCACAAACGTATGGCCAACTCATCTTTGACAAAGCAGGAAAGAACATCCAATGGAAAAAAGACAGCCTCTTTAACAAATGGTGCTGGGAGAACTGGACAGCAACACGCAGAAGGTTGAAATTAGACCACTTTCTCACACCATTCACAAAAATAAACTCAAAATGGATAAAGGACCTAAATGTGAGACAGGAAACCATCAAAACCTTAGAGGAGAAAGCAGGAAAAGACCTCTCTGACCTCAGCCGTAGCAATCTCTTACTCGACACATCCCCAAAGGCAAGGGAATTAAAAGCAAAAGTGAACTACTGGGACCTTATGAAGATAAAAAGCTTCTGCACAGCAAAGGAAACAACCAACAAAACTAAAAGGCAACCAAAGGAATGGGAAAAGATATTCGCAAATGACATATTGGACAAAGGGCTAGTATCCAAAATCTATAAAGAGCTCACCAAACTCCACACCCGAAAAACAAATAACCCAGTGAAGAAATGGGCAGAAAACATGAATAGACACTTCTCTAAAGAAGACATCCGGATGGCCAACAGGCACATGAAAAGATGTTCAGCGTCCCTCCTTATCAGGGAAATACAAATCAAAACCACACTCAGGTATCACCTCATGCCAGTCAGAGTGGCCAAAATGAACAAATCAGGAGACTATAGATGCTGGAGAGGATGTGGAGAAACGGGAACTTTCTTGCACTGTTGATGGGAATGCAAATTGGTGCAGCCGCTCTGGAAAGCAGTGTGGAGGTTCCTCAGAAAATTAAAAATAGACCTACCCTATGACCCAGCAATAGCACTGCTAGGAATTTATCCAAGGGATACAGGAGTGCTGATGCATAGGGGCACTTGTACCCCAATGTTCATAGCAGCACTCTCAACAATAGCCAAATTATGGAAAGAGCCTAAATGTCCATCAACTGATGAATGGATAAAAGAAATTGTGGTTTATATACACAATGGAATATTACGTGGCAATGAGAAAGAATGAAATATGGCCTTTTGTAGCAATGTGGATGGAACTGGAGAGTGTGATGCTAAGTGAAATAAGCCATACAGAGAAAGACAGATACCATATGGTTTCACTCTTATGTGGATCCTGAGAAACTTAACAGGAACCCATGGGGGAGGGGAAGGAAAAAAAAAAAAAAGAGGTTAGAGTGGGAGAGAGCCAAAGCATAAGAGACTGTTAAAAACTGAGAACAAACTGAGGGTTGATGGGGGGTGGGAGGGAAGAGAGGGTGGGTGATGGGTATTGAGGAGGGCACCTTTTGGGATGAGCACTTGGTGTTGTATGAAAACCAGTTTGTCAATAAATTTCATATAAAAAAAATAAATTATGCAAAATAAATTTAAAAAAAGAAAAAGAAAAGAATAAAATAAAATAAAATAAAATTAAATTAAATTATTAAAGTAAAATAAAGCAAAATCAGGAGCCTACATAAAAAAAAAAAGACAATACTGTTGTGATGATTACAGCTTTGTAATACAGCTTAAAGTCCAGAATTGTGATGCCTCCAGCTTTTGTTTTCTTTTTAACATTACTTTGGCTGTTCAGGGTAATTTCTGGTTCCATACAAACTTTATGGAATGATGATAGGGATTGCATTGAAAGTGTAGATTGCCTTAAGTAGTATAGACATTTTAACAATATTTGTTCTTACAATTTATGATCATGGAGTGTTTTTTTTTCCATTTCTTTGTGTCTTCCTCAATTTATTTAATAAGCTTTCTATAGTTTTCAGCATAGAGGTCTTTTGCCTTCTTGGTTAGGTTTATTCCTAGGTAGGTATCTTATGGTTTTTGGTGCAATTGTAAATTGGATCGAGTCCCTGATATCTCATTCTGTTGCATTATTATTGGTGTGTTTAAATGTAACCAATTTCTCTACACTGATTTTAAAACCTCTCTCTCCCACCCCCCCATCAAAGGAGGACACCTGTTGGGATGAGTACTTGGTGTTGTATGGAAACCAATTTGACAATAAAATATATTTAAATAAATAAATAAACAAATAAATAAATAAGTCCTGTGAATTTGCAGAATCCACATATTAGTTCTAGAGGTTTTTGGTGGGGTATTTTAGGGTATTCTATGTAAGGAATCATGTCATCTGTGAAGAGTGAAGGTTTGACTTCTATGTTACCAATTTGTATGCCTTTTATTTATTTTTGTTGTCTGATTGCTGAGACTAGGACTTCCAGTACCATTTTTAACAACGGTGGCAAGTGTGGACAGCCCTGTCATTGTTCCTGATCTTAGGAGGAAAGCTATCAGTTTTCACCATTTAGGATGATGATTAGTGGGCTTTTCATATATGGCTTTTATGACATTGAGATGTGTTCCTTCTACCCGTACTTTCTTAAGGGTTTTTATCAAGAAGCAAAGCTGTATTTTGTCAAATGCTTTTTCTTGAAAAATCGTATGTTTCTTATCCTTTCTTTTATTAATGTGGTGTATCACATTTATTGATTTGTGAATATTGAACCAGCCCTGCCTGGGAATAAATCTCACTAGATCAGGGTGAATAAATCTTTTAATGTAATGTTGAAGTTAATTTTCTAGTATCTTTAGAATTTTTACACCCATGTTCATCATAGATATTGCTCTGTAATTCTCCTTTTTAGTATGGTCTTTGTCTGGTTTTAGAATCAAAATAATGCTGGCCTGGTAGAATGAGTTTGGAAGTTTTCCTTCTATTTCTATTTTTTTGGAACAGTTTGAGAAGAATAAGTATTAACTCTTTTTTAAATATCTGGTAGAATTCCCCTGAGAAGCTCTCTGACCCCAGACTCTTGTTTGTTGGAAGATTTTTGATTACTGATTCAGTTTATTTGCTGGTTATGGATCTGTGCAAATTTTTTATTTCTTCTTGTTGAGTTTTGGTAGTGTGTGTCTAGGAATTTGTCCATTTCTTCTAGATTACCCAGTTTTTTGGCATATAATTTTTCTTGTATTTCTGTGGTATTTGTTGTTGATCTCTCCTCTTTCATTTGTGATTTTATCGATTTGGGTCCTCTCTCTTTTCTTTTTGATATGTCTAGCTAGCTCAGGGTTTATCTATTTTGTTTATTCTTTCAAAAATCAGCTTTTAGTTGCATTGTGCTGTTTTACTTTATTTTTTCTTCTATATCATTTATTTATCCTCTAATTTTTACTATTTACCTACTTCTGCTGGCTTTGGGCTTTATTTGCTGCTCCTTTTCCAGCTCCTTTTGTTGTAAGGGTATATTGTACGTTTGAGACCTTTCCTGCTTCTTGAGATAGGCCTGAAATGCATTGTACTTTCCTCTTAGGACTGCCTTTGCTGTATCCCCAAGGGTTTGAACTCTCGTGTTTTCATTTCCATTTGCTTCCATGTATTTTTGTTGTTTTTATGTCTTCTTTAATTTTCTGCTTTAACCATTCACTCATTATTAGGATGCTCTTTAACTTCCATGTATTTGAGGGATTCCAAATTTTTCTTGTGGTTGATTTCAACTTTCATAGCATTGTGATCTGATAATATGCACAGTATTATCTCAACATTTTTGTACCTGTTGAGGGCTGATTTGTGACCCAGTATGTGATCTATTCTGGAGAACTTTCCATGTGCAGCCAAGAAGAATGTGTATTCTGCTGCTTTAGGATGAAATGTTCTTAATATATCTGTTAAGAACATATGCTCTAGTGTGTCATTTAAACCCATTGTTTCTCTGTTGATTTTCTGCTTAGTTGATCTGTCCATTGCTCTAAGTATTAAAATCACCTACTATAATGGTATTATTATGAATGAGTTTCTTTATGTTTGTGATTAATCTATTTATGTATTTGGGTGCTCCAAGTTGAGGGCATACATATTTTCAGTTGTTAGATCTCCTTGAAGGATGTAACCCTTAGTTATGATAAAATGCCCTTCTTCATCTCCTTTTACAATCTTTATTTTAAAATCTAGTTTGTCTGATATATGTATGGCTACTCCAGCTTTCTTTTGACCTACATTAGAATGATATATGGTTCTCCATCCCCTCACTTTTAGTCTGCAGGTGTCCTAAGGTTTAAAATAAGTCTCTCGAGAGGCTCCTGGGTGGCTCAGTCAGTTAAGTGTCCAACTTCGGTTCAGGTCATGATCTTGCATTTCATAGGTTTGAGCCCCACTTCAGGCTCTGTGCTGACAGCTCGGAGTCTGGGGTCTGCTTCAGATTCTCTCTCTCTCTCTCTCTCTTTCTCTGCCACTCCCCTACTTGCTTGCTCTCTCTCTCTTAAAAATAAACATTTAAAAAATTTTAAATGGGACACTTGAAGGCAGCCTATTGATGGATAGGTAGCTCTTGTTTTGTTTTTGTTTTTGTTTTTTAAATCTATCCTGATGCCCTGTCTTTTTTTAATGTAATTTATTGTCAAATTGGTTTCCATACAACACCCATTGCTCATCCCAACAGGTGTCCTCCTCAATGCCCATCACCCACTTTTCCCTCTCCCCCACACTCCATCAACCCTGTTTTTTCTCAGTATTTAAGAGTCTCTTATGGTTTGCCTCTTTCCCTCTCTGTAACTTTTTCCCCCTTCCTTTCCCCCATGGTCTTCTGTTAATTATTGGAGACTTTAGTCCATTTATTCAGAATGATTATTAGAAGATATGAATTTAGTGCCAGTGTATTATCTGTAGATTTGGTGTTTCTGGTGATGTTCTCTGGTGCTTTGTAGTCTTTGCTGCTTTCCACTCAAAGCACCCCTTAAAATTTCTTGTAGGGCTGGTTTAGTGGTCATGAACTCCTTTAGTTTTTGTTTCTTTGGGGAAGTTTTTTACCTCTCCTATTCTGAATGGCAGCCCTGTTGAATAAAGGATTTTTGGATGCATATTTTTCCTATTCAGCACATTATATATTTCCTGTCACTCCCTTCTAGTCTTCCAAGTTCCAGTGGACTAATCAGCAGGACTAATCCTGCTACTAACCTTATGTGTCTACCATTGTAGATTAAGTACCCGTTGTCCCCAGCTGCTTTCAGATTTCCCTCTTTATCTTTGTATTTTGCAAGTTTCACTATCATATGTCATGGTGTTTACCTGTTTTGTTAATTTTGAAGGGAGTTCTCTGTGCCTTTTGGACTTGGATGTCTGTTTCTTTCCCCAGATTAGGGAAGCTCTCAGCTATAATTTGTTCAAATAAACCTTCTGCACCTTTCTAGTACTCTTCTTTGTCTGGGACTCCTATGACATGAATATTGTTTTGTTTCATGAAATCACTTAATATTCTAAGTCTCCTTTCGTGATATAGTAATTTCCATATTGTTTTCAGGTTCATTATTTTCCATAATTTTATCTTCTATTTCATCTATTCTCTCCTCTGCCTCTTCAATACTTGTTGCCACTGTATCTAGCTTATTTTTCATCTCAGTTGTACCATTTTTTATTTTAGCCTGTCTAGTTTTAGGTCTTTGATCAGTGCAGCCAGGGCTTCCTTGGTGTCTTCTATGTGTTTTTTTTCTTCAATTCCAGCTAGTAGTCTTATGACTGCTATTTTAAATTCTTGTTCAGATATATTGTTTATATATGTTTGGAGCAAGTACCTGGCTGTGATTTATTCTTGACTTTTATTTTGAGTATAATTCCTCTGTCTTGTCATTTCAGCTAAGTTACTGTCTTTGCATGTTTTAAAAGCTTGTTATGTTTCCTGTACCTTAGAGTACTTCCGTATTAAAAAGGGATCATACATTGTCCAGGGCCTGACCCTCCGGGAAGTGTTTCTGTTTTATGCTGTGTGAATTCTGTTGCTGTATTTAAGCTACTTTTTTCCACCGATCAGTCCTCTAAAGATCTCCTCCTTGCTTGATGGAGTGTTTGGACCTTTAACTAGGTGTGCTTTGGTTTGTTTCCTGAAGTAACGCTTAATAAAAGAAAAATGGAGCAAGCTGTAAGCCTGATCCCATAAAAAAAGAGACAGAAAGGGAACAAAAGAATACCAAACAGAGAATCGTAATACTATAAGGCTGTTTCCAAAGAAAAAAGAAAGGAGAAAAAAGAATGGGAGGAAGCAGAAAATAAAGGAAAAGAGAATAAAAAAGCTTTGTTCAAAAAGAAATTTAAAAAAGATAAAATGAAATGACAAAAACAAATCATAACCACGAGCCTCATTCCATTAGGGGGAAAAAAAAGAGATGGGTGAAGAAAAGAAGAAAAAAATACTTATCTGTTAGTGCCTGCAGAGTGGTAGCTATGCTGGTCTGGAAAAGAGGCCAGCTCTGTAGGCTCAGAGTTGATCTTGCCCCAATAAACAAACAGTTGCCAGCCACAGAGTGGCAGAGTTTGTTGTAAGCAAGTCCTGTCTCCACTGGGAGCCAGTGTGCTGCTGTCTGGGGTCCCATTTTGTTGGTGTTGTGGGGGAAAATGACATCACCCAAATCTCTCATCCCAGACTGAGGATCTCAACCCCAGATGTTCAGGAAGCCCTCACAGAATAAATATGGCCATCAGATTGTCCTGCACCACAATTATCCTGCTCCTTCTCCTTGGCATACACAGATAGGATTCAAACCCCAAGGTTTTAAGGAACCCAGCTCTTGGCGTGAGGCTGGGATTCAAAACCTACTCTTAAAGAACCAGGCATGGTGCAGTTCTGCTCCCCTTCTATTCAGTAGAGCCTCTCCACTCTGCAGATGAAAGGTCTTTGGCTGGCACCTGCAGGGTGTTTTGTCCTTGGGGAGGCAATAAGTCCTCTTACCAAAATATTCCATATAGAGGATTGTTCTCTCCCAGTGTGCCCCAGAGATCGCTACACCTTGCTATGCATTTCCTCCTTCTTCCCAAGGGTGTCCTCTGCAGTTATGTTCCAAAGAAAGTTGTGCACTTTGGGAATCTCCAAGTTTGAGCTCCACATGCTGTTTACAAAAACTGGAACACTCAGTACTTCTTGCTCCCTGGTTTGTGGTCCAGAGAGGTCTTCCTCTTGTGCTAACTCAGTGCTGCACTATCTCAACCCCTCTTTCTCTATTTTTTTCTCTCCATGGAAAAGGTCCCCTCCCCTCTATATATCTGCAGCTTTCTCTCTCCCAACTCACATCCATACACCTCATTCCTTCCAAACTGCCTCCCTCCAACTGTGAATATCCTTCTTTCCGCAGATCAATTTCCTGGGTGTTCCGAGTAATTAGACCTCACTAAAGCTGTGTTTGAGGGATGTAGGAAGCCCAGGATCCCCTAATTCTGTGCCATCTTAACTCCCAACCTAAACAAACTATACTTTTATATCCCTTCCACCTTTTATGTATGTGGTATCATAGTTTAAGTTCTTTTATTTTGTGAATATCTTGTTGGATTTTTATTGATACAATTGATTTTTCTGCTTTTGTGCTTTAACATCTTTATTGGCTTTATAAGTAATCTACTAATTTTATTATATGTTTGCATTGAACTGTGAGTTTTTGCCTTCATAACATTCTTAATCCTGATTATAGCTTTTTCCTTTCCCTCAAATAACTCTTTTTAAAACATTTCTTGGGTGGCTGATTTAATAATGATGAACTCCTTTAACCTGTTTGTCTGGAAAACTCTTTATATTTCTTCTATTGTGATTGATAACCTTACTGGGTAGATTATTTTTGCTTGCAATTTTCTTTTTTTTTTTTTTGTTCTTTTCTTTCTTTGCATCTTTTCTTTTCTTTTCTTTTCTTCTCTTTTTTTAAGTACTTTGAATATATCATGCTACTCCCTTCTGCTCTGCAAAATTTCTGCTGAAAAATTAGCTATTCTTTTGGAGTTTCCCTTATATATGACTGTTCTATTTTTTTCTTGCTGCTTTTAAATTTCTCTCTTTATCACTACTTTTTGTCATTTTAATTATTATGTGTCTTGGTGCAGTCCTGTTTGGGTTATTTTGCTGAAGGCTTTCTGTGCCTCCTGGATCTGGATGTCTGTTTCTTTACACAGATTAGAGAAGTTTCAGATATTATTGCTTCCAATAAATTTTCTGCTCCCTTCTTTCTCTAAGATTTCTAGAATGTAAATGCTGTTATACTTGATGATTTATCGGAGTTCCCTTAACCTATTCTTCTCTCCTTCTTCTCTTCCTCCTCCTCCTCTTCTTCCTTTTCTTCTTCTTCTTCCTCCTCCTCCTCCTCCTCCTCCTCCTTGTCCGCCTCGTCATCCTCCTCTTCTTCTCCTTCTCCTTCTTCTCCCCCTTCTCCCCCTTCTTCCCCTTATCTTTCTTATCTCCCTTCTTCCCTTCCTCTTCCTCCTCCAACTCGTCCTCCTCCTCTCCTCTTCCTCCTTTTTCTCCTCCCCCTCCTCCTCCTCCTCCTTTGCATCTACTTCTTCTTATTGATGTTCAGCTTGGTTACTTTTTATTTCCCTGTATTCCAGCTCATTAATCCATTATGCCTCCCTTAATCTGCTATTTGTCCCTCTAGTGTAATTTAAATTTAGTTATTGAGGTCTTTGACTCTGATTATTTATTTAATATTTTCTGTCTCTTTTTTGAAGGTCTCACCAAGATATTGCACTCTATTCTCATGTCCAGTGAGTATCTGTATGACCTGTATGATCTGTACTTTGAATTCTCTATCAGGCATATTGTTTATCTTCATTTCATTTAGCTCATTTGCTGTGGGCTTTTCCTTTTTTTCAACTGGGATACATTTCTTATATTCTCATTTTGTCTAACTCTCTGTGTTTGTTTCTATGTTTTAGCAAAGTCAGCTACATCTCCTGTTCTTCAAAGTAGTGTCCTTATGAAGAAGAAATCTTGTGGTGCCCTGTAGTACAATTGTTGGGAAAATGAATGAAGTTTTACACCATAAGATGGCCGATGGGACTAAAACAAGCTCTGGTCTCTAGCTTGGAGACCTCTCTTCTGGGTTCTTCTTGTCCTGTTTGCCTCACGTGCAAAACCCCGCCACAGATATGGAAGCTAACAACTATAAATTACATTTCCGTCCTTCATTTGGAGCTCAGATCTTTGGAGAAGCGGTGTCCTCTGAGCCTGCTGGTATTAAATAAATCTCCAATCCACCAACATCTCTGAGTGCCACTTGGTTTTTTGGCCAGCATTCCAGCCTGGTTCCGTAACATATTTGGTTCCCTAACCAGGAAACCCAACTTTGCTGACCGAGGCCCATCACAAGAGTGAAAGGGGGACCTGATCACTCCCTGGAGAACTTAATCGTCTCACAGGTAGAAAATTTTGCAGGAGAGAATGTAATAGCCTCGTGTGTGTGTGTGTGTGTGTGTGTGTGTGTGTGTGTGAATGTGTTGGCTCATCCAGGCTTGCCAGTTGAGTCCGAGTTTGTGGCTCCACGGATGGGCACACTTAAGGTCCCCAAACGTCTATGGAGTCTGAGTGGGCTGTCCTGCATCACAATGAAAGGCATCCAGTCCAGGGTGGCATCAGATTAGACTCTGATCACAAGTCACAAACCTGTCCACTATGGGCAAGCCTCACCTTAAGTTTCCCTCAGGAACGCAACCAGTGAAGTATCTGATTGGTCCTCTCATCCGAGGGGATACTCTCCCTTTGTCTCCACAGCACTGAATACAAGAAAAAAATTAATAATGGGATCAAAACAGAGTAAGACTACAATTTTAAGGGTCATGCTCAAAAATTGTAAAAAGGGATTTTCAGGCGATTATGGGGTGAAAATGACACCTGGGAAGTTAAGGACCTTTTGTGAACTAGAATGGCCCATATTCAATGTAGGATAGCCTCCAGAAGGGACATTAGATGCTCAAATAATGCAGTGGGTTTGGCTGATAGTCAGTGGGAACCCAGGTCACCCTGATCAGTTTTCATACTTTGACTCCTGGCTTTAAATTGCCCAAAATCCTCCACCTTGGTTGTGATTCATCCATAGCAAACAGAGCCAAGCAAAGGTTTTAACTGCTTTATCCAGAGACTCACCCAGGGAGCCAAAGAAGGAACCCACCACTCCCCTATTGTTTGCAAGAGACCCAGAGGAAGATCCCATCTTTCTGCCACATTATGACTCACCATGATCCCTTCCCCCCACCCCTGAACTTGAAATTTCTCCCCCATCTATCTCTCCTCCTCTCCCGCCTCCACTGCCCATCTCTCCTCCCCTCCCAGACCAGGAGAACCCTCCCCCACAAGGCCCAGTGGCCAGATTGAGTCCTCAGCCAGACGCAGGTGCTCTCCAGATGTGAGTCCACATCCGCCGGTACCAAGAGGCTCTCCTCCAGGGGATCAGAACAGGGGCTGAGAAGCCCATAAATATGCCCAGCAGCAAGAGATTCCCCCAGGGATTGTTATAAGAGACTATGTGAAGCTTGCACCCTGTTTACTCCAGAGATACAAAAGAGCCACAACAAAAGGACGGGGAAGGTTTAGCCGCAAAAAGGGGGAGGCCCAGAACCTCTTTAGCAAGGGGTCAATGAGCCTACTGAAAGGAAAAAGGACATTAAAAGAATAAATGTCTCAACCAGGGAAAGTCCCAGAAACCCAGCTAATATCAGGAGGAACCTTGAGAAGGGGACCTTACTGGTCTGGCAGAGATAGAATCAAACTGAAGCTCTCTCCCTATTCCTCTGTCTAATAGATGTGAGGGATTCTCCTTCATTTCCCAGGTTAACAACTATAATTGAAGACAAGTGTGGTTAGTCTATCTTGGGATGGGGACTTTAAGGAATGTACCCAAGCAGTTGCTGAAACTCCATTTGTTTCGGGGAAATTCCCAGTCTTCTCTGGCCTGATGTGGACTGCATATTTCCACTTTGGTGTAAAAAACATGGCGTCTGCTTCTCTGAGTTAAGGTTTGAATTAGGTTTTCTTTCTCTGCTTTCTACCAGCACCTTGCCTCTTCTGCCTTCCCCTCCTCCTGGTGTTTCTGTACCAACTTGGGTGTGCTCTACATAACTGGTTCCTATACCCTCCTCAGTGCCTCAGACACCATTGGCTCCTCCTCCCATCCTCAAGATCAAGGAGTAAAGTGCATCCCCTTGGACACCTAGGTCTTTTCCAAATAGAATGAATTGCTAAATCTTTGACTACTGAACATAGATTTGTGTTTTTAACTTCTTATTGCAGAGAAATTAAGGTTATTTGGACCTATTGGAAAATATGTTTTTTACTTAATTGGTTCATGAATTTACCATCTAAAAAATTCTGGTGTAAACACCTCTCAGTTGGTTACTAAGTCCTCAATTAGAGACTAAGGTTTCCTAAGAGTTAAAATTCTGCGGAGAGTTAAATTTCTACTTAAGACTGATGGAAATAAGGAAAGCAACCCTGTATGTACGAAAGTAGGAGGTATATAAGAAAGATATAAGGAACGGAAATAATTTTCTTTTGAGGGTAAAAGAAAGTAATTTTATCCTAAATGAGACTGGTTATTTGGAGAGAAATTGCTTTGGGACAAAGTTTGAAAGCAAAGGAAAGTTGTAGAAGGCTCATGAAGGGAAATCCTTGAAAAGGAATTTTGTGTGTGCTCAGGATAGACTAAGGTTTAGATGAATGGAATTTTAAAAGTACACTGGTATAAGGTTGAAATTCTGCTTTTCTCTCTGCTCAAATGACAAAGTTTTCTTGGACTATTGATCTGCTCTTGATAAGACAATGCAAAGAAAGGTTTGTCTTCCGGGAAAACAAAAGTTTTAAGTTTCATCTTTATCAGGTCTTTGATCACTTAGTTAAAACTTCTCAATGTTAAAGGAGCTAGGTTTTGGTAACAACTATATAATGCTATACATTCACCTTTAGAATCTTTTATTGCCACCTTGATTAAATAGTTTTAAGATTTGTAATCATCTATAATCCTATTAATGTTATACTTATAACTTCCTAAGGTTTTAACAAACTTCCCAGGATTTAAATGGTAAATAAAGTCTTTTTGACCATTTATGCCTTTTATTTGGGATGCTAAGTTCCTTGAAAAAAGCACTGTCATACAATGGTAAACCTGAGGTTGTATTGCACAGGTAAATGCTGTAACTGTCCAAATATATATGCAATTCCTAAAGTTTTATTGTTTTGATATAAGGTCATCACTTAATATTGTGATTACTTGAAGTGTTATGTGTCACAAAAATTACCTAATTTATTTGTCAACTGCATCATAATGAACTCTCTTCAGATCTTTAACAATGTCTATTTCTGAGATTTTGTCATTTATAATGTTCTTATTCTCTCACAAAACATGTTTCTTCTTCAAGGATATTTATAAAAAAGGACTTTTGGAACAAATATAGATATTCAACATCTTTAAGATTAATACTAAAATGGGTAAAAATTTCCAGAACTAAAAAGCTACATTCAAATTAAACAAGAATTAGAAACATGGGATTAAATGAACTGAGAAAGATTATAGTTTTGGGATTTTTGTTAAAAATATTGCTGTTTCTCTAATGTTTGCTCTTCCAGATTAAGGAAACTTTCTCTTAAGGTATCTATTATATACAGAAATGTCATAAAGTATTCATTTGGAAACGGAAGCATTTGTCTTTTTTCTATATTTTATTCTCTATATCTTATTCACCTCTCTCTCTCTCTCTCTCCCTCCCTCCCTCTCTCTCTCTATATATATACACACATATATATATTCTTATTCTCTATATTATAGTCTCTATATATTTCTCTGAAATTCAAAAATTCTCAGTGAGTATTCTTTCTTTTATGGAAATTACAATTGTTTGCATAAGTTCAATAAGAATCTGTTTATCCTGTAACAGGTCGCCATTGGAAATACTGGTTATTTTACCAAGGCTTTGACTGGAATATCATATTTGAGAGTGACACTCATAGACTCAGATATGACCAGACAGCTTTAAGGAACTAAGGTTGGCTTTATGAAACATGGAGCCATAAAGCCCCTTGGAAAATTTGGCCTGATACCTTACTTACAAAGTTCCCAGCAGCCTCACCAGGTGAGTACAGAAGGTCACTTCCTGGCAGGTGCAGAAACCTCACGATATCTTGGGAACCTCATGAAGAGGAATTCACCCAATTCTACAGGTATTGCAGGCCTGTCTGATAGCAAGTATTTGGCTTGGCTTCTGGCCTGGAGAGACTACTAAAAGTTCAACCCAAGGATTCCTTATAAAGGGTTCCAGAAAAGCAAACATTAAAAGATCCTCATGATCAATCATTATTCTCGATTAGCTTATAAAAATAATTAGGCCAGGTTTGTTAAGACTGGACTTGTTCTACAAATGCATTGGTCTCAATTTGGCTATCTCTGGAAAGGGGTTTTTTAGAAAAAAAAACTATGTTTCAGCAATGCACCATTATGGATGTTAAATTCTAGTTATTATTGTCTTTAAATGTTTGTTGTTTGCCTAAACTAGACAACTTGAGGTAAACTTCAGAAAAATTGTCACAGTATTTCATGTATAGACAATCTCCTCTGCTTGTTGTTCTGTAGGGATAATAATAAGACCCCATGGCATATGATTATTTAAACAACTGGAAAACAGAATGGATCTCTACATATGCAAACCATATCTTCTGTAAACCTGATCTGACAGTTACCAGAAACCCACCCCTTTCAAACACTTGGAGGTGGACTTTACAGATATAAAACCAAATAGAGGATTCTGTTTCAGGTATCACCCCATGGGTCCATCACTCCAGAGTTAAGAAGGTGAACTCAGAGGAACCCTCAACCTGGCGAAGTGATCCAGATCAAGTTAACCCACTTAAATTGATTCTCAAGAAGACACTGGCCCCTGAGATTTCCAGCCCTGCTCCAGCCACACCCCAGAAGCTGGCTGGCTTGCACACAGCAGAAGCTTGAGGAATCAACGTGTGAACCAAGCCCAGGGGTTCAGATGCAACTCTGACAGCCCTTACCCCTTACTGGGTTCATAGCCCTGATCTTGCTTCTTGCTGTTGGGCTAATAGAGACTGCACCAACAAACTAGGACATGGAACGGATGGAAGACTCCTTGGAGTCTAAATAAACTCCTTGGAGTTTATTTGACAAAACCAAATAAACTCCCTGGTAGCAGTGTCCCTCCAAAATAGGAGAGCCCTTAACCTCCTCACTTAAGAAAAAGAAAGTACTTGCATCTTTCTGGGAGAGGAATGTTGCTTTTTTATACACCAGTCAGGAATAGTTACAACTGGGGTTAAGGAACTCAAGCAAAGAATTCAACATAGACAACAGGAAAGTATCAATA
This sequence comes from Felis catus, assembly GCF_018350175.1. Lineage (NCBI taxonomy): Eukaryota > Metazoa > Chordata > Mammalia > Carnivora > Felidae > Felis > Felis catus. The sequence continues at coordinate 23,620,808 of NC_058373.1, forward strand.
AATGGAAAGGATGGGATCTCACGGATTGGGCATCCTGGCTTCCTGCCCTGGCAGAGCCCCTCCTCTCCATAATTTTACTTGTATCCATTGGCCACTGTATATTGAATACCCTGTTACGTTTTATTGAAAACACTGTTGTCTCCAAACTACAGCACATATCTTAGCCTTTTGAGAATACAAACCTATAAAACTGAAAGGTGATGCCTAATAAAAGTTTTTGTTTTTTTTAAGGCATCAAAGGGAAGAATGTTAGAAAAATGAATAAAGTTTTACACCTTAAGATGGCCAATGGGACTAAAACAAGCTCTGGTCTCTAGCTTGGAGACCCCTCTTCTGGGTTCTTCTTGCCCTGTTTGCCATGCATATGAAAACCCATCACAGATATGGAAGCTGGCAACCACAAATTACCCTTTCCCGTTTCATTTTGAGCTCAGATCTTTGGAGAAATAGTCTGCTCTGGGCCTGCTGGTGTTAAATAAATGTCTGATCCACCAAGATCTCTGAGTGCCACTTGGTTTTTCTGCCAGCATTCCAGCCGGGTTCTGTAACATAATGACCCTTGTTTTCCAAAACCAAGTGGTTCAGAAGAATCTCCATTATAGGTTGCATGCACCCTACTATTATTGGTGAATTTCACTTGTCTTCAGTATTCTGGGCTACTATGATCCACTTTGCCTGTTGTTGGCAAGGTTCTGTCTCTGTGCTGTTATGGGACTAGCCTGGGATTGCTGAGGGTTTGTAATTGGGCAGGGTAAGCAGTTCAGACCAGATGTCTTCCCTCAGTCCATTGGCTGGGGCTATAGTTGAATTACTTGCAGGGAATTCTCCCTGACTTGTCCCCAGAGAGTCTTTCATAGGGTGGGGATAGCGGATCAAATGTCTGTCCCTTGTGTATCTGTTGGCATTTAAGTTGTACCAACCTTCAGATTACTTTCCCTGCCTTGTCACCTGAGAGGCCTCAGTTGGTGGGCATGTCCAGAAGTCACCAGATGCATGCCCCCAGTCTGTCTCCCTGATCTGAAATCACACTGATTTTCAGGGTACCCTCTCTGTGCTGATAACTATAAGGTTAAGCTTGTAGGACTGCATGCACATTAGTGTATGGTTATCTTGCCTTCTTTTTAAGGCAAGGGTCATTTTGGAGTAGTGCTGATCCGTGAAGAGGCTACTTGCAGGTTATGTCATGGCAGGAACAGCTTTGGAGGGATGCCTGTGGAGTGGATGGAGAAGATTCACAGAACTCAGGCATAGGTGCACCATGTTAGAAAAATAGGTAGAGAGTGTACATGCTAATCCCTTCAAATGTCCTAATATCTAGGCTGTGGAACATGGGGGAGAGAATAGGTACCTGCCAGGTATTTTGCTCTTGGAGAAGTCTCATAAAGATCCTTGCCCATCCAGCACACATGCTTATATTAGTAAGTAAATCTTCACTTATACTCCAGTCACTTTTCAAATATCTGCTTCTTTGCTCTATCTCGGCTGGGTTATTTGTTATGCTAGTTCTTTAATGGCAGGGATGCAGTTTCCTTTCACCTTCTGCTTTTACAGAGATAATTCCACTAATTTTTAAAATACCCAAAGTTAAGTTGTAAAAATGCATGAAGTTAAACCCCACTGGCTTTCAAAAGCCAATGTTACGGGGAGTCATCTTCCCAGTGCAGATCCTTTGTGCCTGTAGTACTTGGTGTGGGGTATTATCCTCTTGCTTGTCCATTATTTTGGTGTCCCTCCCATTTGTAGTTAGTCTCACTAAGTGTTTATTTCCCAATTTCAACACTACCTCTCCTACCCATTTTGATTTGGCTCCCACTCATCGATTAACCATGGAGAGTCAGTTCTAGTCTTTGGGTTATTTTATGAATTAGTTCCACTTATTTACGTTATCTCAGTGTGCCTGTAGGACAAGGTGAGCTCAGGATCCTCCTACACTGTCATCTTTCCTCTTCAAGAACACTTTTGCCAAAGCATTAGAGTAAAACAATATCTATCTGCAAATGAAAAAAAAAATCTCAAACGGCTATAATTAAAGATCTGATGATTTAACAGGGAAAAAATACTTAATATGTCTGCCTCCACATTGCTTTCATTTTCCTTGTTGCTATGACCCATAGCTTAGAAACTACTGTTTAGTCCTGTATAGAGTTATAGTAGTCACTGAAGAAATTTTGCTTACAGCTAATATTTGCAAAAGCTACTTTTTGCCCAAAACCTACTTCACCCAAAGAGACAAAGAAGTATGTACAGAAATGACTATTTTATGCTTAAGATTTATAGGAATGACAAAACCAAATTCCTGTATGTAAAAATCAACTGACAAAAACCAAATACCTACACAACATTGTTCAGATGTTTATTGATATAAGTGATCTTTTAGCTCCAATCCAGTGTTGCTTCTCCCTTTTGTTAATATAAAAAAAAACTCAAATTTTATGCTGAGAGGACATGGTGCTTTGGGATCATAGCATGCCACCTCCTCAGTTTGCTTGCTTTCCAAATAAAGTATTTTTCCTTGTCGCAAAATCATATATATAAACTTAGTCTACCAAGCAGTAAGCAAGATGAACTGGGAATGGCTTATACTCAGAGTTCATTATAATGCATTTGACAAGAAATTTGGTTATGACATATCAGATTTGTAGGAATTTCATATAAATGTACAGTAAGGAAAGTTTAGCATCACTTTTTATTTGACAATGATTACATGAAATTTACCATATAAATTTTACCATAAAAATTATATAGTTGTAAAAAATTTAGCTCTTGTAATAGAGAATACTCAGTATCTTTTATATTTATTGATATTTATTTTTTATATTTTAGCATTTCAATGAAATATTTCTTATGAAATTTATTGTCAAATTGGTTTCCATGCAACACACAGTGCTCACCCCAACGGGTGCTCTCCTCAATACCCATCACCCACTTTCCCCCCTCCTCCACCATCCATCAACCCTCAGTTTGTTCTTACTATTTAAAAGTATCTTATGGTTTGCCTCCTTCCACTCTGTAACTTTTTTCCCCCTTCTCCTCCCACCCTGGTCTTCTGTTGAGTTTCTTTAGGATCCACATAAGACTGAAATCATATGGTATCTGTCTTTCTCTGTATGACTTATTTCACTTAGCATAACACCCTCCAGTTCCATCCACATTGCTACAAATGGCCAGATTTCATTCTTACTCATTTCCAAGTAGTATTCCATTGTATGTATAAACCACATCTTCTTTATCCATTCGTCAGTTGATGGACATTTAGGCTCTTTCCATAATATGCTATTGTTGAAAGTGCTGCTACAAACATTGGGGTACAAGTGCCCCTATGCATAAGCACTGCTGTGTCCTTTGGGTAAATTCTTAGCAATGCTATTGCTGGGTCATAGGGTAGATCTATTTTCAATTTTTTAAGGAATCTTCACACTGTCTTCCAGAGTGGCTGCACCAGTACGCATTCCCACAAATAGTGCAAGAGGTTTTCCATTTCTCCACATCCTCTCCAGCATCAATAGTCTCCTGATTTTTTCTTTGATGATTACAGCTTTGTAGTAGAGGATAAAGTCTAGGATTGTGATGCATCCCATTTTGGTCTTCTTCTACAATATTACAATATTACTTCTTCGGGTATTTGGGGTTTTTTGTGGTTCTATACAAATTTTAGGATTGCTTGTTCTAGCTTCGAGAAGAATGCTGGTGCAATTTTGATTGCATTGAATGTGTAGATAGCTTTGGGTAGTATTGACATTTTAACAATATTTATTCTTCCAATCTATAAGCACAGAATGTTTTTCCATTTTGTTGTATCTTCTTCAATTTCCTTCATAAGCTTTCTATAGTTTTCAACATACAGATCTTTTACATCTTTGGTTAGGTTTATTCTTAGTTATTTTATGATTCTTGGTGCAATTGCGAATGGGATCAGTTTATTTGTCTTTCTGTTGCTTCATTATTAGGTTATAACAATGCAACTGATCTGCACATTGATTTTATATCCCGCGACTTTGCTGAATTCGTGTATCAGTTCTAGCAGACTTTTGGTGGAGTCTATTGGGTTTTCCATGTATAGTAACAACTTACCTGCAAAAAGTGAAAGCTTGACCTTATCTCTGCCAATTTTGATGCCTTTGATTTCCTTTTGTTGTCTGACTGCTGATGCTAGAACTTCCAACACTGTGATAAACAACAGCAGTGAGAGTGGACATCCCTGTCGTGTCCCTGATCTCAGGAGGAAAGCTCTCAGTTTTTCCCCATTGAGAATGATATTAGTTGTGGGCTTTTCCAAAAAAATTTTTTATGATGTTGGAGTATGTTCCTTATATCCTGACTTTCTCAAGGGTGTTTATTAAGAAAGAATGCAGAATTTTGTGAAATACTTTTTCTGCACAGATTGACAGGATCATATGGTTCTTATCTTTTCTTTTATTAATGTGATGTAATACATTGATTGATTTGAGAAAATTGAACCATCCCTGCAGACCAGGAATGAATCCCACTTGATCATGGTGAATATTTAATTTTATGTGCTCTTGAATTTGATTTCCTAGCATCTTGTTGAGAATTTCTGCATCCATATTCATCAGGGATATTGGCTATAGTTTTTGATTTTGTTTTTGTTATTTGCTGGTCTCTGGTTTGGAAATCAAATAATGATGTCTTCATATAATGAGTCAAGACGTTTTCCTTCCATTTCTATTTTTTGGTACAGCTTGAGAAGGATAGGTATTATCTCTGCTTTAAATGTCTGGTAGAATTCCCTTGGGAAGCCATCTGGTCCTGGACTCTTATTTGTTGGGAGATTTTTTAAAACTGATTCAATTTCTTTGCTGGTTATGGGTCTGTTCAAATTTTCTAATTCTTCCTGTTTGAGTTCTGGAATTGTGTGGGTGTTTAAGACTTTGTCCATTTCTTCAGGTTGTCCAGTTTGTTGACATATAATTTTTCATAGTATTCCCTGATAATTGCTTGTATTTTGCTGGATTGGTTGTAATATTCCCATTTTCATTCATGATTTTATCTATTTTAGTCTTCTACATTTTCTTTCTGAGAAGTCTGGCTAGAGGTTTATCAATTTTATTTTTTCAAAAAAAAAAACCCCTCTTGGTTTCATTGATCTGCTCTACTTTTTTTTTTTTAATTATTATTCTGTATTGTTTATTTCTGCTCTGGTCTTTATTATTTCTCTTCTTCTGCTGGGTTTGTAGTGTCCTTGATGTTCTGCTTCTATTTCCTTTAGGTGTGCTATTAGATTTTGTATTTGGGATTTTTCTTGTTTCTTGCGATCAGCCTGGATCGCAATGTATTTTCTTCTCAGGACGGCCATCACTGCATCCCAAAGCATTTGGGTTGCTGTATTTTCATTTTCATTTGTTTCCATATATTTTTTTACTTTCTTCTCTAATTGCCTGGTTGACCCATTCATTATTTTTTACATAAATAATATATATTTGTTTATTTTTTTCAATATATGAAATTTATTGTCAAATTGGTTTCCATACAACACACAGTGCTCGTCCCAAAATGTGCCCTCCTCAATACCCATCACCTACCCTCCCCTCCCTCCCACCCCCCATCAACCCTCAGTTTGTTCTCAGTTTTTTTTTTAATTTTTTTTTCAACGTTTATTTATTTTTGGGACAGAGAGAGACAGAGCATGAACGGGGGAGGGGCAGAGAGAGAGGGAGACACAGAATCGGAAACAGGCTCCAGGCTCCGAGCCATCAGCCAAGAGCCTGACGCGGGGCTCGAACTCACGGACCGCGAGATCGTGACCTGGCTGAAGTCGGACAATTAACCGACTGCGCCACCCAGGCGCCCCTGTTCTCAGTTTTTAACACTCTCTTATGCTTTGGCTCTCTCCCACTCTAACCTCTTTTTTTTTTTCCTTCCCCTCCCCCATGGGTGTCTGTTAAGTTTCTCAGGATCCACATAAGAGTGAAACCATATGGTATCTGTCTTTCTCTGTATGGCTTATTTCACTTAGCATCACACTCTCCAGTTCCATCCACGTTGCTACAAAAGGCCATATTTCATTCTTTCTCATTGCCACGTAGTATTCCATTGTGTATATAAACCACAGTTTCTTTATCCATTCATCAGTTGATGGACATTTAGGCTCTTTCCATAGTTTGGCTATTGTTGAGAGTGCTGCTATGAACATTGGGGTACAAGTGGCCCTATGCATCAGTACTCCTGTATCCCTTGGATAAATTCCTAGCAGTGCTATTGCTGGGTCATAGAGTATATCTCTTTTTAATTTTCTGAGGAACCTCCACACTGCTTTCCAGAGCGGCTGCACCAATTTGCATTCCCACCAACAGTGCAAGAGGGTTCCCGTTTCTCCACATCCTCTCCAGCATCTATAGTCTCCTGATTTGTTCATTTTGGCCACTCTGACTGGCGTGAGGTGATACCTGAGTGTGGTTTTGATTTGTATTTCCCTGATAAGGAGGGACGCTGAACATCTTTTCATGTGCCTGTTGGCCATCCGGATGTCTTCTTTAGAGAAGTGTCTATTCATATTTTCTGCCCATTTCTTCACTGGGTTATTTGTTTTTCGGGTGTGGAGTTTGGTGAGCTCTTTATAGATTTTGGATATTAGCCCTTTGTCCAAAATGTCATTTGCAAATATCTTTTCCCATTCCTTTGGTTGCCTTTTAGTTTTGTTGGTTGTTTCCTTTGCTGTGCAGAAGCTTTTTATCTTCATAACGTCCCAGTAGTTCACTTTTGCTTTTAATTCCCTTGCCTTTGGGGATGTGTCGAGTAAGAGATTGCTACGGCTGAGGTCAGAGAGGTCTTTTCCTGCTTTCTCCTCTAAGGTTTTGATGGTTTCCTGTCTCACATTTAGGTCCTTTATCCATTTTGAGTTTATTTTTGTGAATGGTGTGAGAAAGTGGTCTAGTTTCAACCTTCTGCATGTTGTTGTCCAGTTCTCCCAGCACCATTTGTTAAAGAAGCTGTCTTTTTTCCATTGGATGTTCTTTCCTAGTTGTCAAAGATGAGTTGCCCATACGTTTGTGGGTCTAGTCCTGGGGTTTCTATTCTATTCCATTGGTCTATGTGTCTGTTTTTGTGCCAATACCATGCTGTCTTGATGATGAAAGCTTTGTAGTAGAGGCTAAAGTCTGGGATTGTGATGCCTCCTGCTTTGGTCTTCTTCTTCAAAATTCCTTTGGCTATTCGGGGCCTTTTGTGGTTCCATATGAATTTTAGGATTGCTTGCTCTAGTTTCGAGAAGAATGCTGGTGCAATTTTGATTGGGATTGCATTGAATGTGTAGATAGCTTTGGGTAGTATTGACATTTTGACAATATTTATTCTTCCAATCCATGAGCAGGGAATGTCTTTCCATTTCTTTATATTTCTTCAATTACCTTCATAAGCTTTCTATAGTTTTCAGCATACAGACCTTTTACATCTTTGGTTAGATTTATTCCTAGGTATTTTATGCTTCTTGGTGCAATTGTGAATGGGATCAGTTTCTTTATTTGTCTTTCTGTGGTTTCATTGTTAGTGTATAAGAATGCAACTATTTCTGTATATTGATTTTGTATCCTGCAACTTTGCTGAATTCCTGTATCAGTTCTAGCAGACTTTTGGTGGAGTCTATTGGTTTTTCCATGTATAATATCATGTCATCTGCAAAAAGCGAAAGCTTGACTCCATCTTTGCCAATTTTGATGCTTAGATTTCCTTTTGTTGTCTGATTGCTGATGCTAGAACTTCCAGCACTATGCTAAACAACAGCGGTGAGAGTGGGCATCCCTGTCGTGTTCCTGATCTCAGGGAAAAAGCTCTCAGTTTTTCCCCATTGAGGATGATGTTAGCTGTGGGCTTTTCATAAATGGCTTTTATGATGTGTAAGTATGTTCCGTTTATCCCGACTTTCTTGAGGGTTTTTATTAAGAAAGGGTGCTGGATTTTGTTAAAGGCCCTTTCTGCATTGATTGACAGGATCATATGGTTCTTCTCTTTTTTTTTATTCATGTGATGTATCACATTGATTGATTTGCGAATGTTGAACCAGCCCTGCATCCCAGGAATGAATCCCACTTGGTCATGGTGAATACTTCTATTTATATGCTGTTGAATTAGATTTGCTAGTATCTTATTGGAGATTTTTGCATCCATATTCATCAGGGATATTGGCCTGTAGTTCTCTTGTTTTACTGAGTCTCTGTCTGGTTTAGGAATCAAAGTAATACTGGCTTCATAGAATGAGTCTGGAAGTTTTCCTTCCCTTTCTATTTCTTGGAATAGCTTGAGAAGGATAGGTATTATCTCTGCTTTAAACGTCTGGTAGAACTCCCCTGGGAAGCCATCTGGTCCTGGACTCTTATTTGTTGGGAGATTTTTGATAACCGATTCAATTTCTTCGCTGGTTATGGGTCTGTTCAAGCTTTCTATTTCCTCCTGATTGAGTTTTGGAAGAGTGTGGGTGTTCAGGAATTTGTCCATTTCTTCCAGGTTGTCCAATTTGTTGGCATATAATTTTTCATAGTATTCCCTGATAATTGTTTCTATCTCTGAGGGATTGGTTGTAATAATTCCATTTTCATTCATGAGTTTATCTATTTGGGTCATCTCCCTTTTCTTTTTGAGAAGCCTGGCTAGAGCTTTGTCAATTTTGTTTATTTTTTCAAAAAACCAACTCTTGGTTTCGTTGATCTGCTCTACCGTTTTTTTTTAGATTCTATATTGTTTATTTCTGCTCTGAAATTTATTATTTCTCTTCTTCTGCTGGGTTTAGGCTGCCTTTGCTGTTCTGATTCTAGTTCCTTCAGTTGTGCTGTTAGATTTTGTATTTGGGATTTTTCATGTTTCTTGAGATAGGCCTGGATTGCGATGTATTTTCCTCTCAGGACTGCCTTTGCTGCATCCCAAAGCGTCTGGATTGTTGTATTTTCATTTCGTTTGTTTCCATATAATTTTAATTTCTTCTAAAATTGCCTGGTTGACCCACTCATTCTTTAGTAGGGCGTTCTTTAACCTCCATGCTTTTGGAGGTTTTCTAGACTTTTTCCTGTGGTTGATTTCAAGCTTCATAGCATTGTGGTCAGAAAGTATGCATGGCATGATTTCAATTCTTGTAAACTTATGAAGGGCTGTTTTGTGACTCAGTATATGATCTATCTTGGAGAATGTTCCATGTGCACTCGAGAAGAAAGTATATTCTGTTGCTTTGGGATGCAGAGTTCTAAATATATCTGTCAAGTCCATCTGATCCAATGTCTCATTCAGGGCCCTTGTTTCTTTATTGACCGTGTGTCTAGATGATCTATCCATTTCTGTATGTGGGGTGTTAAAGTCCCCTGCAATTACCACATTCTTATCAGTAAAGCTGCTTATGTTTGTGAGTAATTGTTTTATGTATTTGGGGGCTCCGGTATTCGGCCCATAGACATTTATAATTGTTAGCTCTTCTTGGTGGATAGACCCTGTAATTATTATATAATGTCCTTCTTCATCTCTTGCTACAGCCTTTAATTTAAAGTCTAGTTTGTCTGATATAAGTATGGCTACTCCAGCTTTCTTTTGGCTTCCAGTAGCATGATAAATAGTTCTCCATCCCCTCACTCTCAATCTAAAGGTGTCCTCAGGTCTAAAATGAGTCTCTTGTAGACAGCAAATAGATGGGTCTTGTTTTTTTATCCATTCTGATACCCTATGTCTTTTGGTTGGCCGTTTAATCCGTTTACATTCAGTGTTATTATGGAAAGATACTGGTTTAGAGTCATTGTGATGTCTGTATGTTTTATGCTTGTAGTGATGTCTCTGGTACTTTGTCTCACAGGATCCCCCTTAGGATCTGTTGTAGGGCTGGTTTACTGGTGACAAATTCCTTCAGTTTTTGTTTGTTTGGGAAGACCTTTATCTCTCCTTCTATTCTAAATGACAGACTTGCTGGATAAAGGATTCTCGGCTGCATATTCTTTCTATTTAGCACACTGAAGATCTCGTGCCAGTCCTTTCTGGCCTGCCAAGTTTCAAAAGAGAGATCAGCCATGAGTCTTATAGGTCTCCCTTTATATGTGAGGGCACGTTTACCCCTTGCTGCTTTCAGAATTTTCTCTTTATCCTTGTATTTTTCAGTTTCACTATGATATGTCGTGCAGAAGATCGATTCAAGTTACGTCTGAAGGGAGTTCTCTGTGCCTCTTGGATTTCAATGCCTTTTTCCTTCCCCAGTTCAGGGAAGTTCTCAGCTATTATTTCTTCAAGTACCCCTTCAGCACCTTTCCCTCTCTCTTCCTCCTCTGGGATACCAATTATGCGTAGATTATTTCTCTTTAGTGTATCACTTAGTTCTCTAATTTTCCCCTCATACTCCTGGATTTTTTTATCTCTCTTTTTCTCAGCTTCCTCTTTTTCCATAACTTTATCTTCTAGTTCACCTATTCTCTCCTCTGCCTCTTCAATCCGAGCCATCGTCATTTCCATTTTGTTTTTCATTTCGTTTAATGCATTTTTCAGCTCCTCCTGACTGTTCCTTACTCCCTTGATCTCTGTAGCAAGAGATTCTCTGCTGTCCTCTGTACTGTTTTCAAGCCCAGTGATTAATTTTATGACTATTATTCTAAATTCACTTTCTGTTATATTATTTAAATCCTTTTTGATCACTTCATTAGCTGTTGTTATTTCCTGGAGATTCTTCGAGGGGAATTCTTTCGTTTGGTCATTTTGGATAGTCCCTGGTGTGGTGAGGACCTGCAGGGCACTTCCCCCTGTGCTGTGGTGAATAACTGGAGTTGGTGGGTTGGGCCGCAGTCAGACCTGATGTCTGCCCCCAGCCCACCGCTGGGGCCACAGTCAGACTGGTGTGTGCCTTCTCTTCCCCTCTTCTAGGGGAGGGATTCACTGTGGGGTGGCGTGGCCCATCTTGGCTACTTCCACACTGCCAGGCTTGTGGTGCTGGGGATCTGGCGTATTAGCTGGGGTAGGTAGGCAAGGTGCACGGGGGCAGGAGGGGCAGGCTTAGCTCACCTCTCCTTAGGTGATCCACTTCAGGAGGGGCCCTGTGGCAGCGGTAGGGAGTCAGATCCGCTATCGGAGGTTTGGCTCCACAGAAGCACAGAGTTGGGTGTTTGTGCAGAGCGAGCAAGTCCCTGGCAGGAACTGGTTCCCTTTGGGATTTTGGCTGGGGGATGGGCGAGGGAGATGTCGCTGGTGAGTGCCTTTGTTCCCCACCAAACTGAGCTCTGTCATCCAGGGGCTCAGCAGCTCTCCCTCCCTTTGTCCTCCAGCCTTCCCGCCTACCGAGCAGAGCTGTTAACTTATGACCTCTCAGATGCTAAGTCGCGTTTGCTGTCAGAACACACTCCGTCCGGCTCCTCCGCTTTTGCCAGCCAGACTCGGGGGCTCTGCTTGGCCGGCAGGCTGCCCCTCTGCCCCGGCTCCTTCCCGCCAGTCCGTGGAGCATGCACCGCCTTGCCACCCTTCAGATGTAGGCCTACTCCGTGGGCCTCTCGTCTGTGCTTGGCTCTGGAGACTCCGTTCTGCTAATCCTCTGGCGGTTTTCTGGGTTATTTAGGCAGGTGTAGGTGGAATCTAAGTGATCAGCAGGATGCACGGTGAGCCCAACGTCCTCCTATGCCACCATCTTCCCAAGACCTCGATCCATTCATTCTTTAGTAGGGTGTTCTTTAACCTCCATGCTTTTGGAGGTTTTCCAGACTTTTTCCCGTGGTTGATTTCAAGTTTCATTGCATTGTGGTCTGAAAGTGTGCATGGCATGATCTCAGTTCTTTTATACTTATGAAGGGCTGTTTTGTGACGCAGTCAGTATGTGATCTATCTTGGAAAATGTTCCATGTGCCCTCAAGAAAAAATATATTCTGTTGCTTTGGGATGCAGAGTTCTTAATATATCTGTCAAGTCCATCTGATCCAATGTATTATTCAGGGTCCTTGTTTATTTATTTATTCTCTGTCTAGATGATCTATCCATTACTGTAAGTGGAGTGTTAAAATCTCCTACAATTACCACATTCTTGTCAATAAGGTTGCTTATGTTTGTGATAATTTTATATATTTCGGTGATCCTGAATTCTGTGCATAGACCTTTTTAATTGTTAGCTCTTCCTGATAGATAGACCCTGTAATTATTACATAATGCCCTTCTTCATCTCTTGTTACAGTCTTCAATTTAAAGCCTAGTTTGTCTGATATCAGTATGGCTACTCCAGCTGTCTTTGAGTTCCAGTAGCATGATAGATAGTTCTCCATCCCCTCACTTTCAATCTGAAAGTGTCCTCAGGTCTAAAATGAGTCTCTTTTAGACAGCAAATAGATGGGTCTTGTTTTGTTTTGTTTTGTTTCCATTCTGATACACCATGTCTTTTGGTTGGAGCACTTAGTCCATTTACATTCAGTGTTATTATAGAAAGATATTGGTTTAGAGTCATTGTGTTATCTGTAGGCTTTGTGCTTGTAGTGGTGTCTCTGGTACTTTCTGGTCCTTGAAACATTTTACGCACAGAATCCCCCTTAGGATATCTTGTAGGGCTGGTTTAGTGGTGATGAATTCCTTCTGTTTTTGTTTGTTTGGGAAGACATTTATCTTTCCTTCTATTGTGAATGACAGACTTGCTGGGTAAAGTATTCTCGGCTGCATATTTTTCCTGTTCATCACATTTAAGATTTCCTGCCATTCCTGTCTGGTCTACCAAGTTTTAGTAGATACGTCTGCTGCTACCTTTATGTGACTACCTTTGTATGTTAAGGCCCATTTATCCATAGCTGCTTTCAGAATTCTCTCTTTATCCTTGTATTTTGCCAGTTTCACTATGATATGTCATGCAGAAGATCAATTCAAGTTACATCTGAAGGGAGTTCTGTGTGCCTTTTGGATTTCAATGGCTTTTTCCTTTGCCAGGTCAAGGAAGGTCTTGGCTATTATTTTTCAAATACACCTTCATCCCCTTTCTCTCTCTTTATCTTCTTTAGAATTCCTCTAATATGGATATTGTTCTACTTGTTTGCATCACTTTCTTCTCTAACTTTCACCTCGTACTCCTGGGTTTTTTTTTTATCTCTTTTTTCAGCTTCCTCTTTTTCCATAATTTTATCTTCTCTCTTCTGCCTCTTCAATCTGCACTGTGGTCGCCTAATTATTTTGCACCTGATTTATAGCACTTTTTATTTCATCATGACTATTTTCTAGGCCCTTGATCTTTGTTGCAATACATTCTCTGCTGTCCTGTATGCTTTTTTCAAGCCCAGTGATTAATTTTATGATTATTATTCTAAATTCTTGTTCCATTATATTGCTTAAATAGTGTTTGATCAAGTCGTTAGCTGTCACTACTTCCTGGAATTTTTTTTGAGGAGAACTCTTCCATTTCGTCATTTTGGCTAGTTTTCTGTCTCTAATGCATTTTAAAAGCTTTTTGTGTACTCTCTACCTGTGACCACTGCTATATTAAAGGAGGGTCACACACTATGCAGGGCTTGGCCCTTAAGGAGGTGCTTTTTCTAGGATTGTTACTTGCTCTCTGTTGTTGAGATTTTTGTTGTTTTATTACCCTACTCATAGTAATATTTTGGACCCTCCACCAGATGTGCTTTCATTTGTTCCTTGGGTAGCCCTATAAGGGAAAACAGATAGACAAACAGGAGAGAAAAACACACAAACACACAAACAAATAACACAAAGAAAAATCCCTAAAGTCTAAACACACACACACACACACACACACACACACACACACATACACAAACACCGACTGCAAGTAAAGAAGAGGGTAGAGGTGGGGCTAATGAAAGAACACATACAGAGAGAGAAATGACAGGGGTGGGGGCAGAAAAAATAAACATTGATTAGGCAGAGAGACCAAAAGGCTTAATCCAGAGAGAGAAAAAGGAAACTAAATGAGGTGGGGGAAATGAAACGAAGAAAGATAAAGTTACCCAGACAGAGAAACTATATGGCTTGGTTATTTCAGAGAGAGAGAAAGGAGTTAAAGAAGGAGGTGTATAACATGTATCAAGACAATGGATTAAATATGTCTGTTTAGACAGACCAATAACCAGAATAACCAGTCTAGGGTAGGGAAGAGATAAGGAGGAGAAATGGAGGAGGGGGAGAATATATCTATATATCCAGAATTGACCTAGAGTTAATCCAGGCATTGCTGAATTGCTTGTCGGGAATGGCTGTCCACAGGGTCTGTGCAGCTCTGGTAGATACGCAGTTTCCCAGTGCAAAGGGGCATGATTTGATGATTTGGTGTAAACTGGGCCCACCTCCACTATGGGCCTGGGGAGTGATCCCTGAGACCCCACCTTGGTGGTTGTGGGGGGGGGGGATGGTGATTCCTGTCTCTTCTCCACAGAGCCAGACCTGGTGGACTCAGTTTGAGCCATCCTCACTGTGCCACAGTGAGGGAGGTCCTTTTCACTCCACCAACTTCCCTGACCCTGTCCTTGGCTAGGATTCAAAGTTCCGCTCCATGTGCTCTGGCACTGGGGAAGTGCCTCTCAGTGCTGTGATATGTGGTCCTGGCTGGCTTTGTGCCACAACACTTCAGAAAGGACCACCTTATCCTACTGCAGACTGAGCCACTGCCCTCACCATAAGCCCCTGCCTCAAGTCCCGCAACAACCCCCTGGGGTGGAGGATGCAGACAGGCTTTGTCTTTTCCCACAGCACTCCAGGGAAATGGTAGCCTTTTCCTCCTGCAGACTGTGCCCTCAGTGCAGCCACTGTGCCTGGGATGATGGATGCAGGCAGGTTCTGTACTATTGCACAGAGATCTCCATGGAGGGAACCACTTTCTCCAGCGGCAGACTGAGCCCCTACAACCACACCCAGGTCTGGCTCCCCTCCTCCCCAGGTCCAAGAACAGTGAGCTGGCTCCAGTCCAAAGAAAGCCTCACAGTTAAAGATAAGATCCCTCTCAGTCTTAGTCTGAGGTCTTTCTCCTGTCCAGTTAGGGTCCTGTACTTCCCTAGCCACTCTTTCTCTTTCCCTTGTCTCTCCACAGAAGGGGGTCGCTACCCTCTATGCCCATGCAGCCTTTTTATCTTCCCCAGTTTGCAGTTACCCACCTATCTTTTTTCCAGCTTTCCCATTTTCTTCCTAGTAGATTCAGTCTCTGCCTCCCAGGCTCTGGTGTTCAAACTCTTTTGGCTTCTACACTTCTTTATTTAAGAGAAGCCGGAAGTATGGATTCCCCCTACTTCTCCAACATGTTGGCCCCTCCTCAGAATACTCAGTATCTTATGCAACAAAAGACCTGATAAGAACAAAACACAAAATCTTTGTTATAGACAGATTAGATTAAAAGTAAAGAAAAACCTTTATTTAAAATTTCTTGATAATAGTAGACCAATAATCTAAGAAATCTTTATTATTTTAACAAAGAGAAAACCAAATTCTAATTTTGCATCAGTTTACTTTTGATAATAAAACACTCTATTTTTTTTTCCTTTTTAACCCACGTAAAATCATTCCAATATTACTGTACACAAAATTCTTTCTCAAGAGTGCATGGGTGGCTTGGTCAGTTGGGCGTCTGACTTTGGCTCAGGTCATGATCTCACTGCTCATGAGTTTGAGCCCCACATTAGGCTTTGTCTGGCAGCTTGGAGCCTGGAGCTTGCTTTGGATTCTGTGTCTCCTTCTCTCTCTGCTCCTCCCCCATTCATGCTCTCTCTCAAAAATAAATAAATGTTAAAAAAATAAAAAAAAATCTTTCTCAGTATTGCCTTTCCATAAAATTTCTGCAACTTTATACTTTTTATTTCAAAATTTGAATCATTAATCAGGTACACAGTCACATGTCTAAAATTTTTGGTGACATTTTTGATCTTCTGGAAGTTGTGGACCAGATTTTGGGCAAGGAAACTTTTACAGAAATTTGTATTTTAAAGACGGCCACATTCACTGGTGCTGGGGCAAGGTTGTTAAGTGTGAAGCCTGGTGCCAGATGTGTGTTATGATTTTCCATAATCCCTCAAACGCTGCTGCTACACTGTCTTGCAAATTTTTTCTGGGATGGGCTGGCACCTGGCTGCAGTCTCAGGGGCACTGGCAGCAGCAAGGTCCAGCGGGCATTCCTGGGTGCAGCTGATATTCAGCCATTGCTCATTTGGCCATTGCTCAGTGAGACCCTCCCACAGATGGGTGGAGCGGATCAAAGCCACAGTCCTTCAGAAGTAAGGGGCCAGGGAAAACAGCAGCATCTGAGACAAAACTCAGAAGAGAGGTACTGCCTGAGACCTGGTCAGGGAGAGTGGAAAAGCAGGGAGTGGAGGAGAGCTGAAGACAGAGGACAGGTGTGCAATTGCTGATCTGGAAGAACAGACTGGGTAGCTGGGTGGCACCATTTTCACCTCTGCTGCACATGTGCATATGCATACGCACCTAAAAGCACCACAACAATCCACCCCAGTAGGTTAGCAGTGCCATCTAGTGGAGAGTGGAGCTGTTACACTGAGCCCTGCCCAACTGGGCCAACTTCGTTCATCAAGAACACAAGCCTCACCGCCGGCTTAATTTATGGACTATAAAGAGCTACATTGACTTCTAAAGGAAAATGAAGCAATTTCAGCCCTACTTCAATCTGTTAGCACGTTCATCTATTCAATTTTCTTTCTTTTTTTTTTCTTTTTTTCTTTTTCCCTTTTACAATTCTTTTCTTTTTCTTGAATACAGAAAGAGAAAAATTCATTTTTATCTCCAATTTTTATTAAAAACATCTTTCTTTAATTTTTATTACTATATTTTTTACTTTTGTGTAATTTTTTTCAAATTCTACTTTACTTCAATCATTTTATTTTAGTCTACTTCAGTGTATTCACCTTTTCAAATTTTCAAACAATTTCCTTTTTTTCTTTCTTTTCCTTTTTTCTTTTCATTTTTTTCTTTATCTTGAATACAAAAGAGAAAAACTTCATTTTTACTTTCAATTTCTATTAAAATATTTTTATTTAATTTTTATTACTATATTTTTCGCTTTTATGTAAATTTTTTTCAAATTCTAATTTACTTCCATTATTTTATTTTGGTCTACTACAGTGCATTCGCTTTTTCAAATTTTCAAATGATTTTTTCCTCTTTTTTTATCTTTTTCATTTTTTTCTTTTTTCTTAAATACAGAAAAAAATCATATTTATATTAAATTTTTATTAAAATATTTTTCTTAATTTTTCTACTATATTCTTTACTTTTGTGTATATTTTTTTCAAATCTTATTTTACCCTCATCATCTAATTTTAGTCTACTTCAGTGTATTCATTTTTTCAAATTCTCAAACGATTTCCTTTTTTTTTTCTTCCACCCCCCCTTTTTTTTCTCTAATCTGTAAAACCACTTTCAACACCCAGACCAAACACACTTAGGATCTAGCATCATCTATTCGATTTGTGTGTGTGTGTTTAATTTTTAATTTTAACATTTTTTTAATTTTAATTTTTTAATTCAATTTTTCTACCTCATTAATTCCTTTTCTCCCTTCAAAATGACAAAATGAAGGAATTCACCCCAAAAGAAAGAGCACGAAGAAACAACAGCCAGGGATTTAACGAACACAGATACAAGCAAGATGCCAGAACCAGAATTTAGAATCACGATAATAAGAATACTAGCTGGAGTCGAAAATAGATTAGAATCCCTTTCTGCAGAAATAAAAGAAGTTAAAATAGCCAGAATGAAATTAAAAATGTTGTAACTGAGCTGTAATCACAGATGGATGCAGTGGCAGCAAGGATGGATGAGGTAGAACAGAGAATCAGCGATATAGAGGACAAACTTATAGAGAATAACGAAGCAGAAAAGAAGAGGGAGATTAAGGCAAAAAAGCACGATTTAAGAATTAGAGAAATCAATGACTCATACAGGGTAATATTACTTTCAGGTGTACAATTTAGTGATTCAACAATAACATACAATGCCCTGTGCTGATGACAAGTGTCCTCCTTAATCCCCATCACCTATTTAAAACATGTTCCCACCAACCTCCCCTCTGATAATCATCAGTTTGTTCTCTATAGTTAAAAGTCTTTTTCTTGGTTTCCCTTTTTTTTCACCCAACGTTCATCTGTTCTGTTTCTGAAATTCCACATATGAGAAAAATCATATGGTATTTATCTTTTGCTGACTATTTCACTTAACATACTATTCTGTAGCTCCATCCACATAATTTAAAATGGCAAGATTTCATTTTTATGTCTGATTTATATATAGATATAGTTATAGATAGATAGATATAGATATGGATATAGATATGGATATAGATAGATATAGATGATATAGATATAGATGATATAGATATAGATGTAGATGTAGATATAGATATAGATGATATAGATACAGATATAGATATAGATATCACCTTTTCTATATCCATTCATTTGGTCTCTTCCTAAAATTCGGCTGTTGTTGATAATGCTGCTATAAACATTGGGATGCATGTATCCCTTCAAATTGGTGTTTTTATATCCTTTGAGTAAATAGTAGTTCAACTGCTAGATCATAGCTTCACTGTGTGCAGAAGCTTTTTTCCCATAAAGTTTACTTATTTATTTTGAGAAAGAGAAGTCACACACAAGCAGGTTGAAAGGAAGAGAGACAGGTAGAGAGAAAGTCCCAAGTAGGCTCTACGCTGTCAGCAAAAGCCCAAAATAGGGCTGGATCTCATGAACTATGAGATCATGACCTGAGCCAAAATCAAAAGCCAGATGCTCAACTGACTGAGTCACCCACACACCCTTATGCAATTTTTTTTATCTTGATGAGATCCCAGTTCATTTTTATTTTTATTTCCCTTCCCTCCACAGATATGTCTAGTAAATTGTTGTGGTCAAGATCAAAGATATTTTCAATGAAGTACTACTCTGCAATCAAAGAATGGAATCTTGTCATTTGTGACAATGTGGATGAACTTATTTCACTATGCTAAGTGAAATAAGTCAGTCAGAGAAAGACAAATATATGATTTCACTCATATGTGGAATTTAAGAAACACAACAGGTGAACATAAAGGAAAGGAAGGAAAAATAAGATAAAGGCAGAGAGAGAGGCAAACTAGAAGAGACTCTTAAATACAGAGAACAAAATTTGCTGGAGAGGTTAGGGATGGGCTAAGTGGTGATGAGCATAAAGGAGGGCACTTGTTGGGATGAGCACTGGGGGTTATATGTAAGTGATTAATTACTGGGTTGTACTCCAGAAACCAATACTACAGTGTGTATTAACTGACTTGATTTTAAATAAATAAATTTAAAAGAGAGAAAGAAAAAGAAGCAATAAAAAATCCCAAATAATCAACCTAACCTTGTGGATCAGGATAAAAAAAAAAAAAAAGAAAAGAAAAAGAAAAAAAAGAAAAAGAAAAAAAAGAAAACCCAAATCTGGTAGAAGGAAGGAAATAACAAAAATGAGACCAGAAATAAAATAATAAAATAGCAACTAAAACCAAAACAAAACACGATAGAACAAATCAATGAAACCAGGAGCTTGTTTTTTAATAACATTAACAAATGTATTAACTTTAGCCAGACTCATAAAAATAGAAGATATAATTGAAGTAAATAAAATCAGAAATGAAACAAAAAAAATAACAACTGACACCACAAAAATACAAATAATTATAAGAACATTATGAAAAATTATGTATAACATATTTGACAACATAAAAGAATTTGACAAATTTCTATAAGCATATAACCTACCAACCTGAAGCAAGAATAAATAGAAAATTTGAACAAACCAATTACCAACAATGAAATTGAATCAGTATTCAAAGAATTCCTCACAAATAAAAGTCCATGACTATGAGGATTAAGAGGCAAATTCTATCAAACATTTAAAGAAAGGTTTATACCTATTCTTCTCAAGGTATTCCAAAAATAGGACAGGAAAGAAATATTCCAAATTCATTGTATGAAACCAGCATTACCATGATACCAAAGCCAGATAAAAACACTACAATAAAGGAGAACAACAGGCCTATAAGTCTGATAAACATAGATGCAAAAATTCACACCAAAATATTAGCAAAACCAACCCAAAAATACATTAAAATAATCATTCACCATGATCTAGTAGGACTTATTCCTGGACACAAGAGTGGTCCAATATTTGCAAACTAATAACTGTGATACATCACATCAATAAAAGAAATTACAAAAAAAAAATTATCTTTTCAATAGAAGCCAAAAAAAAGCATTTGACAAAGTACAAAATGTATTAATGATGAAAACTTTCAACAATGTAAGTTTAGAGGAAACATACCTCAACATAATCTAAATATATAAAACTTACAGTGAACATTATACTCAATGATGAAAAACTGAAAGTTTTCCCATAAGACAAAGATCTCTACTCTCAACACTTTTATTCAACATAGTATTGGAAGTCCTAGCCACAGCTCTCAGACAAGAAAAAGAAATAAAAAGCATTCAAATTGATAAGAAGTAAAATCTTCACTATTTTCAGATGAAATGATACCATATAGAGTGAACACTGAAGACTCTAACAGAGTCTTGAATTTATATAAGAACTTAGTAGGGCCACAGGATACATAGTCAATATACAGAAATTTGTTACATTTCTATACACTAACAATAAAGCAGAAGAAAGAGAATTTAGAAAACAAGCCCATTTACAATTGCACCAAAATAATAAAATATCTAGGAATAATCTTAACCAAAGAAGTGAAAGACCTGTACTCTGAAAACTATAAAACACTGATGAAAGAAACTGAAGACAACACAAGCAAATGGAAAGATATTCCATTCTCATTTCCTGGAAGAACATATATTAAGATGTCCATACAACTCAAAGCAATCTATAAATTTAATGCAATCCCTATCACAATACCAATAGCTTTTTCCACAGAGCTAGAGCAAATAATATTAAAATTTGCATAGAACCACAGAAGACTCTAAAGAGCCAAGGTAATGTTGAAAAGAACAATGAAAGTATCACAGTCTCAGATATCAAGGTATAATACAAACCTTAGTAAGCAAAACACTATGGTACTGGCAGAAAAAAACACATAGACCAACAGGACAGAATACAGTTTTCAATAATAAGCCCATGATTATGTCATCAGTTATTCTTCAACAAAGTAGGCAAGGATATACAATGGGAAAAAAGACAGTTTAAAAAAACTGGTGTTCAGGGGCCCCTGGGTGGCTCAGTCGGTTAAGCTTCCGACTTCGGCTCAGGTCATGATCTCACAGTTTGTGAACTCGAGCCCCGCCTTGGGCTCTTTGCTGACAGCTCGTTGCCTGGAGCCTGCTTCCAGTTCTGTCTCTCCCTCTCTCTCTCTGCCCCTCCCTCGCTTGTAGTCTGCCTCTCTCAAAAATAAACAAATGTTAAAAAAATCTTAAAAAAAAAACTGGTGTTCAGAAACTGGACAGCTATATGCAAAATAATTAAAGTTGACCACTTCCTGTCAGCATGCATAATAATAAACTCAAAATGGATTAAAGACCTAAATGTGAAACCCCAAACCATAAAAATCCTGAAAGAGAGCATTCGCAGTCATTTTTCTGACATCTGCCATAGCAACATTTTTCTAGATATGTCTCAAGGAGGCAAGGGAAATAAAAGAAAAATAAACTATTGGGATTACATCCAAATAAAAAGCTTCTACACATCAAAGGAAACCATTAACAAAATTTAATGACAATTTACTGAATGAGAGAAGATATTTGCAAATGACATATCAGATAAAGGGTTAGTATCCAAAATATATAAAGAATTTAACACAATTGAACATCAAAAAAAAAAAAAGTTTTAAAAATGGACGGACAACAAGAACAGACATTTCTGCAAAGAAAGCATACAAATGGCCAACAGAAACATGAAAAGATGTTTAGTATCACTTATTATCAGGGAAATGCTAATTGACGCCACAATGAGATATCTCCTCACACCTGTTAAAATGACTAAAATCGAAAACACAAGCAACAAGAGATGTTAACAAGGACACGGAGAAAAAGTAACTGTTTTTCTTTTTTGGTGGCAAAGAAAACTATTGCAGCTACTGTGGAAACCAGTATGGATATTCTTCAAAAAATTAAAAATAGAGTTACCATATTATGCAGTAATTTAACTATTGGGTATTTATCCAACAAATACAAAAACACTAATTTGAAAGATAGATGCACTCTTGTGCTTATTGCAGCATTATTTACAATAGACAAATGATGGAAACAGCCCAAATGTCCATCAATAGATGAATGTATAAAGATAAGATAGATATACACAATGGAATATTACTTAGCCATAAAAAGTAAAATATTGCCATTTACAATAAGATGGCTAGATATGCAGGGTAGAGTGCTAAGTGAAATTAGTGAGTCAAAGTAAGGCAAATACCATATCATTTCACTCATATGTGGAATTTAAGAAACAAAACAGGGGCACCTGGGTGGCGCAGTCGGTTAAGCGTCTGACTTCAGCCAGGTCACGATCTCGCGGTCCGTGAGTTCGAGCCCCGCGTCGGGCTCTGGGCTGATGGCTCAGAGCCTGGAACCTGTTTCTGATTCTGTGTCTGCCTCTCTCTCTGCCCCTCCCCCGTTTATGCTCTGTCTCTCTCTGTCCCAAAAATAAATAAAAGTTGAAAAAAAATTAAAAAAAAAAGAAACAAAACAAATGAACAACAACAAAAAGAGATAAACCAAAAAACAGACTCTTAACTTTAGAGGATAAACAGATGTTTACTAGAGGGGAGGTGGTTAAGGGGGTGAGTAAAATAGGTGAAGGTGATTAGGAGTAACTTATATGATGAACAATGTGTCATGTATAGAATTGTTGAATCACTAATATGCAACCTGAAACTAAGGTAAAACCAGGCATTAACTGTACTGGAATTGAAATTAAAAAACAAATCATTGCCAAGACCTATGTCAAGAAGCTTATCATTTATGTTTTATTCTAGTCATTTTATGTTTTGGGGTTTACATTCAACTGTTTGAGTTATATTTTGTGTACAGTATAAAACAGTGAAGTTTCATTCTTTTGCCTGTGGCTGTCCAGTTAAATCTATAGTGGGTTTGTTTTGTTTGTTTGTTTGTTTTTAATTTAATTTTTTGTTTGTTTTTGACAATAGTCATTCGAGCAGGAAGGAGGTGGTCTCTCATTAAGGTTATAATTTGCGTTTCTCTGATGATTTATAATGTGTAAGTCCTTTACATGTACCTATTGATCATTTGTATATCTTGGGAAAATGTGTATCCAGTTCTTCTGTCCATTTTTAAATCAGGTTGGTTATTTTTGCTATTGACTTGTGTGTACTACACATAAAGGGCTGGATATTAGCCCAATTTCAGGTATATGACTTGCAAATAATTTCTCTGATTACTTATGTTTATTAATGGTTTTTGTTTTTGTTTTTATTTTTTTGCTGTGCAGTTGCTTGGTTATTTTTGCTTTGTTACCTTTATTTTTGGTGTCAACAGATAAAAATTATTGTCAAGACTAATGTTGTGGACCTTACTCATACATTGACTTCTAGAAATTTTATGGTTTCATGCCTTACATTTAAATCAAGTCAGTTACAAAAACTATAAATGACATTTTAAATCATTAAGGTTTATGACATCTTTATTTGTTTTATAATGTTTTATATAATTATATTTGATAGTGTGCCTTTAAACATTATTTTGCAAACTGGTTTTAGTAATTTGAAATTTTAAAGCTATACAAGTTACAATAAAATGATTTGATTATCAAGATCATTTCAAAAGAAGGTAAAATATAGAAATATTAACTACTGAATATAAGTTTATTTACTTTTGGCATCTAATTTTAATGGTATGGAAAAGTTAAACATATTAGAGTCTGTTTTAAATGAGACATTATACTATTAAAAAGGCATATGCCTCCAGAAAATTATGAAATAATGCATTCATAAATTTGCTATGAAATGATATTCTGTGTCATACAGTTAACAATTACTTACATCTTGGTATTCTTTGTAAAATAAATGAGGTCAAAATTCTAATTAGTAAATGTAAACAAAACTACTAGGTCTAATCAGGACGTAGGAGAAAACCTCTGACATGGGGAAAATATAACATCTTTTTGATAAGGAAAAGTATGCCATATGTGTTTTTCTAAAGGGAAAATAGTAATTTTGTTCTAAAGTACAATTAACGATTCTTTAGGAATGAGAAAGAAGGTAAGAATAAGACAAAAACTGAATGGATATAGTTTTTAAGCTGTATAAAGATTGTGGGGAAGGTACTGTTTAAAACAAATCTTACAGTGTGTGCTGGTAAGATTGGGATAAATTCATGAGTTCTTACAGTTAGCTTTAGAGTTAATAGTATAATGACACAAAATTAGAATTAGGCTGTCTCTTTCTGCTACAAAAAATAAATAAATAAATGAAATTATTTCTTGGATTATTGGTCCACTCTTAATAAGAATTTCTTTTAAGTTTTACTTTTCTTTTCAAGTATTTTGCAGAGGCCAGATTTTGTGTTTCCAAATTATTATCTGTTTCATGCTCTCTTTATCAAGTTATTGATTACTTAAGAAAGCCAAGTCTTGTCAATAATAAAGGAAAATATTTTTACAACTATATAAATTCCTTATTCGCTTTTGAAATCTTTCAATTGTCATTTTATTTAAGTGGATAACTATGGATCATTTTACAGTTACATGTGAGGCTATTTAATCAAGTATTGAAACTTTTGACATTGTAAACAGCTTCCCCAAATAAAATTCAAAGTCGAGTCTTTGGGACCTCATACTAACTTTGAAACTTGCCAGAGAATCCGTGGATAAACTTAGAAGATTTGTCTCTCACTTGATAAAAAGGAAATATTAAACTAATTATATTTACTTGGTATGTTAAATTACATAAGAAGTGCTGACAAGAAGAGATAGCATTTTTTTAGGTTATATGTGTGTGGGTATATGTTACTAATACAGATAATACAGAAATTGTATGATTTTCACACAAATTTGTCAATACCTTCATTGGACAGTTATGTTCATATGCTGTATACCACAAAAGGAATTACTTTTTCTTGTCAAATAAACTCCTACCTTATCATTAACCATGGCCTTCATAAATCATTTGTCATTAACAAACAATTATTGTTTTGCTTTTTTTTCTATTCAAACACATACAGTCAATAATGCTACATAATGGTAACAGCATGGATAACTTTGAAATGGTTCCTCTAGACTGTGTCATAATTTTCAGAAGTAACAAGCTTATATATTCATAAAAGTTCTAACCTAACACAGATTAGAACTAAATTAATACAGAGATGAACTAAACATTAGGCCCATTATAATTTTATAAATTTTATTTTAAATGGATGCTTTTAAATTATTGTTTTCTTTTTATGGTAGAAGGGATAATTTTTCACCTAGATGCATGTAACTTACAACATTTTGCTAAAATATGCTTTTGTGAACAAAGATTAATTTTTTTTCTCCCTAACTGATCTCTCCAGAATTCAAAATCTCTTAGTGAGTATTCTTGTTTTATGGCAATATAATTATATGCATAAGTCCAAAAAGAATCTGGTTGCCATGTGATACAACACATATGGAAACATTGATTCCGTTAACAGGGTTTTGATTATAATGTCATATTTGAGAGTGACATGCATGGAATTAAATAGTATCACATAGCTTAAAAGAACTAAGGTTTACTTTAATGAGCCAATGGTATTACTTCAATGAGCCATTTTCCACCCTTGGAAAAACCAGCCTATATGTGCCTTGTGTCTTCCTGCTTTACAAGTAAGCAAAGAACGTCACTTACTGGCAGGCATAAGGATCTAGGTACACATTCAGAATCCCTAGAAGAGGGAAATTCACCCAATCTATAGTTATTATAGAGAAAATTATATAGGTGTCAGAACTTTGCTTGACTTCCTAGCCTCAAGAGGCTTTGACCAATCTGAGATTTCTTTTGAAAAGTTCCAGTAAAGCAAACTAAAAAGACCTATGTGGCCAATCTCTTTTTTGTTGTTGTTGTTGTACATATGTAAATAATTAGACCATATTTAATTAGGACACACTTGTTATACAACAAAAATTAGTCTTACTTTTATTTTTGATTGAAAGGTAGTCACTGCAGAGAGAATAATTATGTTTAAGTGGAAAACTATAGTGCATGTTTTGGAATCCACCTTGCACGGTTTTTTGTTTGTTTTTTAGTCCAAGTCAAGTCTGAATTTTTCTATTGTCCAGATATGGATTTTTTTATGTTTATTTTTCTTACATTTTTGAGAGAGAAAGAGAGAGCAAAAGCAGGGGAGGGGACAAGAGAAAGGGAGATACAGAATTGGAAGCAGGCTCCAGGCTCTGAGCTGTCAGCACAGATCCTGAGACAGGACTTGAACCCACAAACTGTGAGATCATCACCTGAGCCAAAGTCAGACACTTAACAAACTGAGCCACTCAGGGGCCCCCAGATATGTATTTTTTTACAGTAGTCAAAATCAGTCACTCTAGCCAACACCCAAACTCCCCTTTTTGAAATTCAAATGTATGGGGAGCCCAGTGTGGCCAGATTGCTGTCTTAACTTTCATTCAAGGAATTAATTGTTTTTACTTCAGGTGGAAACATTCCTTTCTTTGGAATAAAGACCTCTACATCAGTAGGGCACAAAGTTGAGGGAACAGGAAACAAACAGTGCCACTTCCATTTGAAAACTTTGATTCCTGACCCATTAATCCTGAATATAAAACAAACAGCACCATATATTGGATGCTGATTTGGTCCACATAAAGTCCACTGTAGAGCCTTGCTATAGTCCTGCACCATATACCCACTTAACTTGCTAGGCAATTGAGTTTTTTAAAGACTATTTTGCCATTTTATCAAGCATCCTCTTCAAAATGGTGAAGAATATGAGGAACATGACCATGGAATTCCATGTGTGTAGGCCCATTGCTGTACTTCTTTGACTGAAATAAGTTCTTTTATATGAAACAATTCTGAATAAAGGCATTCTGTATGTACACAGATAGTTGATATGGTTGAACTATTGCATGTAGGCAAGAGGAAGTGTGCATTCCAGTAATGTGAAAGTCTTACCCTTCTAAGATGGAAGCAGTTCAGTGTAACCAACCTGCCACCTTGTAGCTAGCTGAACACCCCAGGGTTCAACTTAGTGTTGCTTCCTGATGTTGGTGGATCAGACACTCAGCCCTGGTAAGTGGAAGTCAGCATGGTTGAGCCCATTTATAACCTCCCTCCCTGCCACCATGGCCATTTTATTGTAAACCCATTAGGTGGACAGACAGGTATGGTTGGGGAAAAATCCTGGCTAGTATCCCAATGATGGGTCATACTGTCAATTTAATTATTTAAATCTTCCTTTACTGAAGTCATCCTGTGATGACCATTATATGGATGCAAATATTTTCAAATTATTCAGCCCATTTACACATGTCTATCAACATAATTTTCCCCAAAATTTCATTGTCACCAATTTTATAATCATTTTCATTTCAAGTTTCTGACTTTAAGCAGTACCATTGACCACAGCTCATGAATCCATATGTCATTGCACATTTGATGAAGCAAAAAGAATGATCAAGTGCACTGCCTGACTTTCTACCACTAGAAGTATTTCCCTTCATCATTGTCCTTCAAATTGTCCCAGAGATGGGTTTCAGTCCTGTAGCTCTCCACTTTCGGGTGGTGTCTGCACAACCATCTGTAAATCAGCCCCACATCATGTCTTCCTCTGCCAACTGATTATAGGCAAATCCCCATTATGTGATAAGTGTAAGCTGGAAGAGAGAAGGAAGTATAGGGATATTAAAGACTGTGGGAATTTGGAACACTTCATGTAACTACTTGTGCCTTCATGGCCATCTCTGGCATAATCACATCTATACCATTATCTTTTCATGATGCAGTTTTTCAGTGCACTCACAACTTTATGACTAGGTCAATCATATAACACACATTTAATGACAATCAACTTCTATTGCACGGTAACTTGGGTAGCCTATAATCAACCAATTAGTCTCTGGTAGGCCCAGTGACAGTCCACAAGGTTTACAGATGATCCAGACACAGTTCCTATCTGTCAGTGACACTTTGCAACCACTGGGTCTCCTGCAATACATAACCAAAGTGCAAGAACAGCTTTACACCAAACTGGACCTATTGCGGGGCCTCCAACCCAGTCAAACTAAAAGCTTTTTAAGTCACCTTATTAATAACTATTTTCTACTGCAAATGCAGTATTCCTTTTGTGTCAGCAAACACGTAATTAATCTTGGTTCTTTTGCTGGTTGGGTGGTCCAAATTTTTATTTCTGAAGTATCTAGGACATTATTAGTCTTTCTTGGATTGGATTGCTGTAGTTTTCCATTTACCTTAATTAAAGGGAATGAAAACAAGAGAAATCTTAAGGAATCTCTACTCCAGACCTACACATCTTTTCCTTTATTATTCTAGAGTAGTTCTGTTTTACTTTTGTAGTGATAGTGATTTTTGCTTTACTCAATTTTAGGCTACTCAACCTTCCCCTAGGCTCATCTGTGCACTTTATTATAAAATCCTCATCAGGGAGCCTGGCTGACTCAGTCATTAAGTGTCCAACTCTTGATTTCATCTCAGTTTCATCTCATATAAAGCTCTGCATTGGGCTTGATGCTGACAACACAGAGCCTGCTTGGGATTTTTTTTCTCTTTTTCCATCCCTCCCTTACTTTCTGTCTCTCTCAAAATAAATTTTTAAAAATCCTTAGCAATAACTATGCTATATCAGTGTAGCAAGAGTCCCTTATCTTCTGTATCTTATCATCCTCAATATATAATCATATTTCTCATATAATCATGTTTCTCATACACTAGGTGATGTCTGGTAAGTGTGGTTTGTCTTCAGTAAGACAAACAGGTAGCTCAATTTAGCCAAAATATTCTTAAACTCCATGTTACCTCCTAGTAATTTTCTATCCACTCACCCTCACCAGGCTCCTTAACTATAAAATTCAATTTGCTCATTGGAATTTACCTTTTTATATATGAAATACATTTTATTATATTTAAATAGTCCTGAATACTCTATTTTTTCTGTTTTAACTCCTAGTCATCTCTGGTTTATCTTTAAAGTTATAGAAAAGATCAAATTCAACATCAGAACTCCAGATACTCACGCAAGATCCTAAATCTGCATCTTTGAAGACCTTTGCTTTCACTCCTAATTGATTGAAGATTCTTTGTTGAGTCCACTTCTTAAACTGTTGCTCTAAACAAATGTTTCTTAAATATGGTAGTAATATACTTGATTCCTAAGATGTTGTTTATATTCTAGAAAATAGGATAGATTACCAGAGAGAGGCTAAGTTAATGTGCTAGGTTAATCAGTTTGTAAGAGACTTGATTAAAGTCCAGGTAAACTCTAACTGATATATCCAAAGCAAGCACCTGTGTATAAAAAGCTGGGATAGAGTGTCAGGCAAATAGAAGCTAGGTTAGAATTCCAAGTTACTCTATAATTATAAAGGTACCATCAGTTAAGAACATGAGAGCTTTTCAGTAGACTGAAAACCCTTGTTGACCATATAGCTTACCAACTCATGCTTCTCCCATTCTTGTTAACATAACTTTACTAAAAATAACTTAGGACATCAAAGACATCTTGGGAGATTAAAAATATTTGTGCTAACCCCTCCTTTTCCATCAAAGCTGACCCTGCTTCCTCCTATTACTTATTTAGATCTTTCCTCCTGTTTCCTTGAAACTTTGATATGTTCCCCTCCAAACTCTTAACTCTTCTATCCCTTGACCCATTCATTGTGCCATATTTTTTCTTTCCTACTCAGCCCCTCATATCCCGCCATTCAGTTGAAGTTTATCCCCCTTACCATTATTTGAGGACTGTCAAAGGATTAAAGAAAAACATATCCTAAAGTTAAACACATCAGGATGAAAAAAGCAGAAGCTATTTATGAAAAAAATGTACAAACACTTTGAGATACAGCAAAGGCAGTCCTAATAACTAAGTACATTACAATCCAGGTAAATCTCAAGAAGCAAGAAACATCCCAAACACAACTTGACCTTACACTTAAAGAGCTAGAAAAGAAGCAGAAAATAAATCCTAAAGCCAGCAGTGGAAGGGGAACAATAAAGGTTAGAGCAGAAGTAAATAATACAGAAACAAACATTAAAAAAAGTAGAATAGATCAATGAAATTAAATGCTTAAAAAGAAGAGAAAGGACCCAAATAGATAAAATAAGGAATAAGATAAGATATCACAACCAACACTACAGAAAAACAAACAATAAGAAGAGAATACTATGAATAAGTATATGTCAATCAACTGGGCAATCTGGAAGAAATGGACAAATTTCTGGAAACTCATGCACTACCAAAACTGAAACAGGAAGAAATAGAAATTTTGAAAATACGCATAACCAGCAAATAAATTGAATCACTTATCAAAAATCTCCCAACAAACAAGAGTCCTGGGCCAGATGGCTTCCCAGGGGGATTCTACCCGGCATTTAAAGAGTTAATACCTACTATTCTTCTACTGTTCCAAAAAAAAAAAAAAAAGAAAGAAATGGAAGAAAACTTCCAAATTTGTTCAATGAAGCCAGCATTACCTTGATTCCAAAACGTGACAAAGACCCCATTAAAAAGGATAATTAGAGCCCAATATCCTTGATGAACATGGATACAAAAATTGTCAACAAGCAAATTAAATTCAACAGTACCTTAAAATAATTATTTACTATGATCAAGTGGGATTTACTCCTGGGATGAAGGGTTGGTTCAATATTTGGAAATCAATCAACATGATACACCATATTAATAAAAGACAGGATAAGAACCAATGATCCTCTCAATAGATGCAGAAAAAGTATTTAACAAAATGCATCTTCATTTATTGATAAAAATCCTCAAGAAAGTAGGGACAGAAGGAACAAAAGCTTTGCAGCACTTTATGGTCAGTAGATGTGGTGAAGGAACAAAAGAAGGACAATAGGGACAAAAGCTTTGCAGCACTTTATGGTCAGTAGATGTGGTGTGTGGGGGATGATTTGTGTTGGTCTTCTGGAGGAAGGGCCCATTACTCCAGTTTTCAAGACCACCTTCCCTAGTGGAAAAGGTGCTTCCCTAGCATCTGCAGAGCACAGAGGAGATGGGGCATGGTGTGAGCAGTTTAAGCTGCCACTATTGGTGCTGTGCTGCTTACTGAAATTATTCTGAGGGGTGGGTGAGAGAAAAGGCACTAGCCCTCTCCCTCCTAACTGGAGGGTGGAGTTTCCACCCTATGCTATTCAGGAAACCTTCACAGAAGAGTGAACAATCTCCCCTCATGTGTTCTTCATGTCCCTCAGATCCCTGCCTTCACCTTGTCTAAGTCTGGGCTGTCAAACTTCCCAGCAAAGCAGTGTACTGGTGTTTTATCCCATTCAGGCTGGCTGAGTCTTGGAACTACAAAAGATACGGACCTGGTGTGGCACATACCCCTCTCCCATCATCTGTGGGAGGGTCTTACCATGCTGGTGCTGATGCAGGTTTATCCCCAAGGGGAAGTTGCACCAATGCACAAGATCTTGAAGTTTTTAGTAAAGTTCAGCAAAAAGTCGGTGTCCAGGTTAGACACCCTCAGCAGGTATCTCTGTCCCTATGCTAAGGTGTGGGGGAGTGTAATAGTGCTTGCCAGCTCAGTGTCTCCTGGAAGTGACACCTTTCCTAGATACACTCCAAGAAGGGGTTATTGTGTCTCCCAGTGAATCCCAGGGGATCCTTCGATGGTGCTCTCTACTTCTAGGCTTCTGTCCTCCTTCTCCACGTGATCACTGCAGTGCCATGTGGGCTCAATAACACCCATGGCATGGACATCTAAAACTCCTGTCTTTGAGCTCCACACATTGTAAAAACACAAAAATCAGACCCTCTTGTTTTCCTAGTCAATGGCTTTGGGGAAGTGTTTTCCTTGTGAGATCCCCTGTGTGCTAATCTCTCTCTCTCCCCCTCTTGCTCTCTCCGTGATGAGGGTTCCCTCCCCTCTGCAGCACCTCACGTTTCTCCCCCAATCATGTCTCCATACTTCCTACATTCCAGTTTGTGGCCTCTTCTCTCCCTCTAGATGTGCAGTTTGTTCTCTCAGTTTTCAGGTTGTAGTCTTGAATATTCAAAATGATTCAATAGTAATCAAGCTGTATTAGGGGGACAAGACAAACCTAGTCGGACTCCTACTAATCCACCATGTTAGCTCACACTTCTATTATGTTGTATTGATTGATGTGTCTACTTTTGTGCCAGTTCCATACTGTTTTGACTGCAACAGGCTTTGTTATATAATTTGAGTTCTGGAATGTGATGCCTCCAGCTTTGCTTTTCTTTTTTAAGATTGTTTCCTGCTATTCAGGGTCTTTTGTGGTTCCACACAAATTTTAGGATTGTTTGTTCAACTTCTGAGAAAAATGTTGTTGGTATTTGGATATGGATTGAACTGAATGTGTAAATTGCTGTAGGCAGAATAGATATTTTAACAATATTTGTTCTTCAAATCCATGAGCATGGAAAGTCTTCCCATGTTTCTGTGTTATCTTCAGTTTCTTTCATTAGTATTCTATAGTATTCAGAGTACAGTTCTTTCACCTCTTTCATTAAGTTTATTCCTAAGTATCATATTATTTTGGGTGCAATTGTAAATAGGATTGTTTTCATAATTTATCTTTCTCCTA
The DNA here is from genome assembly GCF_018350175.1 of Felis catus. NCBI lineage: Eukaryota > Metazoa > Chordata > Mammalia > Carnivora > Felidae > Felis > Felis catus. The sequence goes on from NC_058373.1 coordinate 23,653,449, forward strand.
CTTCATCATCAGTGTATAGAAATGCAAAAGATTTCTTTACATTGATTTTGTATCCTTTGATTTACTGAATTGGTTTGTCAGCTACCAGATTTTTAATGGAGTCATTCAGGTTTTCAATAAATAGTATCATGACATGTGCAAATAATGAAAGTTTTATTTCTTTTTTACCAATATGGATGTATTTTACCAATATGGATGTGTTTTATTTCTTACCTTGTCTGATTGCTGTGGCTAGGACTTACGGTACTCTGTTGAATAAAAGTGGTAAAGTGGACATCCTTGTCTTATTCCTGACCTTTTGGGAAAAGTTTTCAGGTTTTTTTTTCCCTATTAAGGATAATGTTAGCTGTGGATTTTTCACAGATGGCCTTTATTATGCTGAGGTATTTTCCTTCTAAACCTATTTTTGTTGAAAGTTTTTGGGGCGCCTGGGCGGCTCAGTCGGTTGAGGGTCCGACTTCAGCTCAGGTCATGATCTTGCAGCTAGTGACTTCGAGCCCCACGCCAGGCTCTGTGCTGACAGCTGAGAGCCTGGAGCCTGTTTCGGATTCTGTGTCTCCCTCTCTGTCCCAACCCACTCGTATCCTGTCTCTGTCTCTCTCAAAAATAAATAGACATTAAAAAAAAGGTTTTATCATGAATGAATGTTGCACCTTGTCAAAAGGTTTTTCTGTATCTATTGAGGGGAGCCTATGGTTCTTATCCTTTCTTTTATTGATGTGATGTATCATGTTAATTTGCAAATACTGAACCATCCTTGCAGCACAGGAAGAAATCTCATCTGTTGTGATAAGTGATTTTTTAATGTATTGTTGAATTTAGTTTTGCTAGTACTTTCTGAGAATTTTTTTTCTATGTTCATCAGGGATATTGGCCTCAAATTCTCCTGTCTCTCTTATTTTATGGTGTCTTTATTTAATTTTCAAATCAGGGTAATGTTGGCCTCATAGAATGTCTTTGGAAGTTTTCCTTCCTTTCTATTTTTTTAATAGTTTGAGAAGAATAGGTATTAAATATTCTTTAATGATTGGTAGAAATCTCCTGTAAAGCCATCCAATCCTTCATTTTTGTTTTTGAGGAGTTATTATTACTGATTTAATTTTTCAACTGGTTATCAGTCTGTTCAAATTTTCTGTTACTTCTTGTTTCAGTTTTTATAGTTTATACATTTCTAGAAATTTATTAATTTATTCTATGTTGGCCAATTTATTAGCATATAGTTTTTCATATTATCTTTTATCAATATTATTAAATTTATGTACTTTATAGATTATTGAAATAATAAAAAAATCAATAAGAACTTAATTCACATGTTTATATCCAGCATGATATTAAGCTATGCTTGAAATGTATGGTTATTTTTTTTAAATATAATTTATTGTCAAGTTAACTAACATACAGTGTATGCAATGTGCTCTTGGTTTCAGGGGTAGATTTCCATGATTCATCACTTACATACAATACCCAATGCTCATCTGAACAAGTGCCCTCCTCAATGCCCATCACCCATTTTTCCCCCTCTCTCTGTCCCCCCATCAACCCTCAGTTTGTTCTCTGCATTTAATAGTCTTTGTGGGTTTGCCTCCCTCTCTGTTTGAAACTATTTTTCTTCCTTCCTTCCCCCATAGTCTTCTGTTAAGTTTCTCAAGTTCCACATGTAAGTAAAAACATATGATATCTGCTTTCTCTGACTGACTTATTTCACTTAGCATAATACCCTCCAGTTCCATACATGTTGTTGCAAATGGCAAGATTTCATTCTATATCATTAACAAGTAGTATTCCACTGTACACATAAACCACATCTCCTTTATCCATTCATCAGTTGATTGGCATTTGGTTTCTTTCCATGATTTGGCTATTGTTGAAAGCATTGCTGTAAACATTGAGGTACATGTACCCATATGAATTAGCACTCTTGTATCCTTTGGATAAATTCATAGTAGTGCTATTGCTGGGTCGTAAGGTAGTTCTATTTTTAATTTTTAAGGAACCTCCACACTGTTTTCCAGAGGAGTTGCACCAGTGTGCATTCCCACCAATACAAGAGGGTTCCCATTTCTCCATATCCTGGCCAACATCTGCTTTTTCCTGAGTTGTTCATTTTAGCCATTCTGACTGGTGTGGGGTGGTATCTCAATGTGGGTTTGATTTGTATTTTCCTGATGGTGAGTGATGTTGAGCACCTTTTCATGTATCTATTAGCCATCTGGATGTCTTCTTTGGAAAAGTGTCTTTGGAAAAGTGGAAGTTATCCTTTCATTTCTATTTTTTGAAACAGCTTCAAAGGAATAAGTATTAACTCTTCTTTGAATGTTTGGTAGAATTCTCTTGGGAATCTATCTGATTGTGGACTTTTGTTTGTTGGGAGATTTTTGATAACTGATTCAATTTTCTCGCTGGTTATGGGTCCATTCAAATTGTCTATTTCTTCACGTTTGAGTTTTTGTTGTGTGTGGGTGTCTAGGAATTTGCCCATTTCTTTCAGGTTGTCCAGTTTGTTGGCTTATAATTTCTCATGGTAATTTCCAATAATTGTTTGTATATCTGTGGTGTTGGTTGTGATCTCTCTTCTTTCATTTGTGATTTTACTGTTTGGGTTCTTTCTTCTTTTCAAGAAGTCTGGCTAAGGGTTCTCAGTGTTGTTGTTCTTAGATTCATTGATCTGTTCTAGTGTTTTTTTTTATTCTATATTGTTTATTTCTGCTCTAATATTTATCATTTCTCTTCTTCTGCTGACCTTGGGGTTTCTTTGCTGTTCTGTTTCTAGTTCCTTTAGGTGTGTAGTTAGGTTTTATATTTGGGATTTTTCTTGTTTCTTAAGATAGGCCTGAATTGCAATGTATTTTCCTCTCAGGACTGCCCCTTCGCTGCATCCCAAAGCGTTTGGATTGTTGTATTTTCATTTTCATTTGTTTCCATGTATTTTTTAATTTATTCTCTAATTGCCTGGTTTACCCATTCATTCTTTAGTAGGGTGTTCTTTAACCTCCATGCCTTTGGAGGTTTTCCAGACTTTATCCTGTGGTTGATTTCAAGCTTCATGGCATTGTGATCTGAAAGTATGCATGGTATGATCTCAATTCTTGTATACTTATGAAGGGCTGTTTTGTGACCAAGTATGTGATCTATCTTGGAGAATGATCCATATGCACTCAAGAAGAAAGTATATTCTGTTGCTTTGGGATGCAGAGTTTTAAATATATCTGTCAAGTCCATCTAATCCAATGTATCATTCAGGGCCCTTCTTTCTTTATTGATCCTGTGTGTAGATGATCTATCCATTGTTGTAAGTGGAGTATGAAAGTCCCCTGCAATTACTACATTCTTATCAATAAGGTTGCTTATGTTTGTAATTAATTGCCGTCTAGCCTGCCAAGTTTCAGTGCACATGTGTTACTATCCTTATGTGCCTACCCTTGTAGTTTAAGGCCTGCTTGTCCCTGGCTTCTTTAAGAAATCTCTTTTTGTTTTTGCTTTTTGCAACTTTCACTATGATATGCCAGTGAGAAGACCTATTCTTGTTAAATCTGATGGGAATTCCCTGAGCCTCCTGGATTTGGATGTCTGCTTCTTTCCCCAATTTAGGGAAGTTCTCAGCTATAATTTCTTCAAGTAAACCTTCTGCTCCTTTCTTTCTTCTTCTTCTGGAACTCTTATGATATGGATATTATTTACTTTTTAAAATTTTTTAAACATTGATTTATTTTTGAGAGACAGTGTGTGAGCAGGGGAGGGGAAGAGAGAAAGGGAGACACAGAATCTGAAACAGGCTCCCGGCTCTGAGCTGTCAGCACAGAACCCAACATGGGGCTCGAACCCACAAGCCATGAGATCATGACCTGAGCTGAAGTCAGATGTTTAACTGAATGAACCACTCAGGCACCCCAATATGGATATTATTATGTTTCATTGTATCACTTAGTTCTCTAATTCTTCCCCCGTGGTCTAGTATTTTCTTATCTCTCTTTTTCTTGCCTTCATTATTTTTCATAATTTTATATTCTATTTCACTTTTTCTATCCTCTGCTTCCTCTATCCTTGAGGTCACTGCATCTAGTTTATTTTGCAACTCATTTAGAGCATTTCTTAATTTATCATGACTATTTCTTAGTTCCTTGATCTCTGCAGCAATAGATTCTCTGCTGTCTTCTATGCTTTTCTCAAGACCAACTATTAATTTTATGACTACTATTCAAAAATTTTGCTCAAACATATTTTTTATATCTATTTTGTTCAACTCCCTAGCAGTCCTTTTTTCATGGAATTTATTTTGGGAGAATTATTCTGTTTCATCATTTTGGCTAGTTTTCTGTTCCTTATGTGTTTTAATACCTTATTATGTGTCCTTCACCTGTGAAAACTATTATGTTAAAAGGGGGTCACCTGGTCATTTAGGATGTGGTTTTGGAGTGTGTTGTGTGCTTTCTGTTGTTGTGACTCTGGTTGCTTTGTCTGCCTACTTGTAGTGGTTGTTTGGGCCTTCCAACAAGTGTGCTTTGATTTGTTCATTGAAGTAACCCTGGAAAAAAAAATTAAAAGTGTGGGGGGGAGGTGGTGGAAGAATCCTGACCCCATACAAGGAGAGAAATGACAGGGGTGGGGGAAGAAGAAAAAAAACAGTTTGAGAAATCCCTATCAAAATAACACCAGCATTCTTCACAGGGCTAGAACAAACAATACTAAAATTTGTATGGAACCAGAAAAGACTTTGAATAGCCAAAGCAATCTGGAAAAAGAAAACCAAAGCTGAAGGCATCACAACCCAGGACTTTAAGGTTTATTTTAAAGCTATAATCATCAAGACAGTATAGTACTGGCACGAAAACAGACGCTCAGATCAGTGGAACAGAATAGAGAACCCAGAGATGGACTAAAAAATGTATGGCTAACTACGTTTTGACAAAGGAGGAAAGACTATCCAATGGAATAAAGACAGTCTCTTCAGCCAATGGTGCTGGTAAAACTGGTCAGCAACATGGAGAAAAATGAACCTGGGCCACTTTCTTACACCATAGACAAAAATAAATTCAAAATGGATGAAAGACCTAAATGTAAGACAGTAAGCCATCAAAATCCTAGAGGAGAAAGAAGGCAAAAACCACCTTATCCTCGGCCACATCAACTTCTTACTAAACATGTCTCCAGAGGCAAGGGAAACAGAAGCAAAAATGAACTATTGGGACCTCAAGATAAAAAGCTCATGCACAGTGAAGGAAACAATCAGCAAAACTAAAAGGCAACTGACAGAATGGGAGAAGATATTTGCAAATGACAATTTGTAAAAATTTATGTGGATATCAGTTAAAGGGTTAGTATCTAAAAATCTGTAAAGATCTTATCAAGCTCCACACCCAAAAAACAAATAATCCAGTGAAGAAATGGACAAAAGACAGGAATAGACCCTTCTCCAAAGAAGACATCCAGATGGCTGACAGACACATGAAAAAGTGCCCAATATCACTCATCATCATGGAAATACAAATTAAAACTACAATGAGATACCACCTCACACCTGTCACAATGGCTAACATTAACAACTCAGGCAACAACAGATGTTGGCAACGATATAGAGAAAGAGGATCTCTTTTGCAGTGTTAGTGGAAATGAAAACTGGGCAGACACTCTGGAAAACAATATGGTGATTCATCAAAAACTTAAAAATAGAACTACCCTATGACCCAAAAATTGAACTGCTAGGTATTTATCCAACGGACAGAGGTGTGTTGTTTCAAAGGGGCACACACACACCAATGTTTATATCTGTGCAATAGACAATAGCCAAAATATGGAAACAGTCCAAATTTCCATCAATGTATGAATGGATAAAAAAGATGTTGTATATATATATATATATATATATATATATATATATATGTGTGTGTGTGTGTGTATACATATATACACACACATATATATATATATATATATATATATACACAATGAGTATTACTTGGCAATCAGAAAGAATGAAATCTTGCCATTTGCAACTATGTGGACAGAACTAAAGGGTATTATGCTAAGTAAAATTAGTCAGTCATGGAAAGACAAATATCATATGAACTCACTCATGAGAAATTTAAGATACTAAACAGTTGAATATAATGGAAGGGAAGCAAAAATAATATACAAACAAGAAGGGGGATAAAACATAAGAGAGTCTTAAATATAGAGAACAAACAGAGGTTTTCTGGAGGGGTTGAGGGAGGGGGGAAGGGCTAAATGGGTAAAGGACATTAAAGAATCTCCTCCTGAAATTCTTGTTGCACTATATGTTAAGTAACTTGAATGTAAGTTTTAAAATTAACTAATTAATTGATTAAAAGAGAAGATCAATAAAATTTCCCTTTTTCCCCCAGAAAAATAAAAGAAAAGGAAAAGAAAAGAAAAGGGAAAGGAAAAGGAAGGAAAGGAAAAGAAAAGAAAGACTGACCATGCAGAGAAGCAGAGAAACTATCTGGCTTTGTCCAGTAAGAGAGAGAGAGAGGAAAATAAAGAAGGAGACACAGAAGAGGTGTAAAAAGAATAGATTAAAAATGTCTGCTTAAACAAACTACCAACCAGAATAACCAGAATAGAGAAGGGAAGGAAAAAGCAGAAGAAAAGGAAGAAGAAAAAAGAATATATAGATAGATATAAATATAGATGTAGATACAGATAGAGTTTACATCTATATCTATCTTTGTATATATATAAATATATATATACACATCTTATATCTTTATACATATCTTATATCTTTATATATATATATATCTTTATATATAGATGTAGATATAGATATATATAATATCTATATCTATCTTTATATATATATATCTGTATCTATTATCTATAGATATCTATATATATCTTTATATATATATATATATATATATATATGATAAGAATCGACCAAGAATCACATCAGAAAATGCAAAGATGCTAGACAGATATCTGATGGTACCTTGGAACTGGTGGCCATGCTGGTTTGGGGGATGGACTCTCTGGTTGGGCAGTGTCAGTCTCGTTCCTGTAGATACCCTGTTACCAGGCACAGAGGGGCATGGTTTGATGTGGCTAGTCCCCCCTCCATTGTGGGCCTGCTGTCCATTCCTTGAAGCCCCACCTTGTTGATGATGGGGAGATCATTACCCCAGTCTCTACCCCTTCCTCCGGACTGGATGTCCTAAACCACTCTGTTACGCCTGTCCTCACAGTGCCACGTGGGTGCAAGTGTGCCAGTTTCTTCTTCTCTACAGTCTCCTATGCCTCCCAGGTGCTCGGCTCAGATTCAAACCATGATGTCTTAAAGGATCCTGCTCCACACACCCTGGTTCTATGGTAGAGCCACTCCACCCAGCCAGCCGACAAGGGACCTCTTGCTGGTGGGCACCTGCAGGGCCTTTTGTCCTTGGAGCATCTTCCCTTTTCACTAGCTAAACTTGGGCATCTTTGTCCTATAATGGCTTTCCACTTCTAACTTTTCTTGGATGCTTTCATCCTGTGGAGGCGGCTTTCCACCCTAAGCCTTGTTGTACTTAATAACTGGCCTTGGGCGTGTTTACCCTGTGGCAGCTTTCCACTCTAAGCCTTGTTAACCTATTGGTGCAAGTGTACAGAATTCTTAAACTGACTTCCCATAACCCAAGGCTAAGGTAAACAGACTTGGAGTTGGCAACTTTTGAAGGTTACTTGCGGGCATAGTGCACTGTTACTGGGTTAGGTAGCAAGTGTCTGTGTAACCCTGTCTCGGTGCTTATTCAGGGGGGCAGGGGAGGAAAACAGTGGTTGCCTGCTTTTTTGTTTTCAGAGAAGTTCTCCAAATTGCTCCAAAATGTTTATGAACAGATCTATCTCCTGTTTGCCCAGGCATTGTGTAGATTGTCATTATGTTGCCTCTACAAGCAGGCTGTTTTCTCTTTAAGGACAAAGACCCAGATATCACTTACCCTCATACTCATCACGTGTCTGGTCAGCTGTCTTTTAAAGCTCCAGGTTCCAAGCCCCACTAGTTGTACAAAGTCACATAATAAGCCCCTCTGGTTTTTAAAGTCACATGTTATGAGAGGGGAGGAGCCAAGATGGCAGAACAGCATGAAAGTTTTTTTTTTGTCTGTGTGTCTTGCATCCATGAAATACAACCAGATCAACATTAAACAATCCTGCACACCTAGAAAACTGATTTGAGGATTAACACAACAATCTGCACAACCTGAACCACAGAATTCAGCAGGTACATGGTGCAGAGAGATGAACTGGGGGAGAGAGGAGCTGTGGAGGGCAGGGAATGGTTTTTGCATATGGAGAGAGGATGGAGGCAGGGGTGGGTAAGAATATGTGAAAAGCAAATCCCCCAAAAGCATCTGGAAAGAAAGTGGTAAGTGAAAACAACCACAGGGACTGAACTAAAAAGGGAGAAAGGAGAAAGAAGATGGTTTAAATCCCATTAAGACTCTATAAAAAGGGAAAACAGAGTCTGAAACTCCACAGCTCAATACCTGGCAGTGCTCTGGTGAGAAGAGTGAATCCACAGAAGCAGAGTGAAGTCACAGGGAGAGACAGCTCCCCTGTTGGTAGGACACGTAGCAAAGGCTGTGTGTCTCCCCCAAAGGCAAAGGCCCCAGTGGACTTGGGAGAAAAAACACATTCACTGGTGCTGGAACAAGGTCATTGTGGGTGAAACCTGGTGCCAGATGCGTGTTGTGATTTGTCATAATCCATGACACGCTGCTGATACACAATCACATGAACTTTTACAAGCGGGCTGGCACCCAGCCGCAGTATCTGAGCATCAGCAGCAGAATGTTCCTGGATGCAGCCAGCACCTGGCTGTTGCTTGGTAAGACTCTCCCACAGAGAGGCAGAACTAGTCCAAGCCACAGTCCCTCAGAAACAAGGTGTCAGGAAAAACAGTCACATCTGAGATAAAACTCAGGCAGGAGATTCTGCTTGGGGCCTGGTCAGAGACAGTGTAAAAGCAGGAAGTGCATGGAAACCAACGACAAAGGACAGGTGCCCGATTGCTGATTGGGGAGAACCGAGTTCCAATACTAGACATTGGGTAGCTGGGTGGTGCAATTTTCACCACTCCTGTGCATGAGCATACACACCTATAAGCGCCACAACAATCCACTCCAGTAAACTAAGGAGTACCATCTAGTGGAGAATGGAGCCGTTACACTAAACCCCGCCCAATGGGCCACACAAATCTCTCCTCTCCACTTGCTTAGTTTATGGACTATAAAGTGCCTCATAAAAAAAAGGGGGGGCACCTGGGTGGCTCAGTCGGTTAAGCGGCCGACTTTGGCTCAGGTCATGATCTCATGGTCCGTGAGTTTGAGCCCCGTGTTGGGCTCTGTGCTGACAGCTCAGAGCCTGGAGCCTGTTTCATTCTGAGTCTCCCTCTTTCTGCCCCTCCCCCATTCATGCTCTGTCTCTCTCTGTCTCAAAAATAAATAAACATTAAAAATTTAAAAAAAAAAGTGCCTCATAGTTTGACTTCTAGGGGAAAACGAAGTAATTTGAGTCAATTTCGGTCTGTTTGCTGGTCCATCTATTCAATTTTCTTTTTTTTTTCTTTTTTCTCTTTTTTGTTTCTTTTCTTCTTCTTGAATACAGAAAGAGAAAAAAATATTTTTATTTTCAATTTTTATTACAAATATTTTCCTTATTTTTTCTAGTATATTTTTTACTTTTGTGTATTTTTTTCAAATTCTATTTTACTTCCATCATTTAATTTTATTTTACTTCAGTGTATTCATTTTTTCAAATTTTCAAACGATTTTCTTTTTTTTTCTTTCCCCTTTTTTCTCTAATATATTAAGCCCATTTCAACACTCAGACCAAAACACATCTAAGATATAGATCATTTATGTGATATGTGTGTGAGTGTTTAATTTTTAATTTTAATATATGTTTTTTAACTTTTAAAATTTTAATTCTTTTTTTACCTCATTAATTCCTTTTCTCCCTTCAAAATGATGAAACAAAGGAATTCACCTCAAAAGAAAGAACAGGAAGAAATGACAGCCAGCACTTAATGAACACAGATACAAGCAAGAAATCTGAATCAGAATTTAGAAGCATAATAATAAGAATACTAGCTGGAGTCAAAACAGATTGGAATCCTTTTCTGCAGAGATAAAAGAAGTAAAAGCTAGTCAGGATGAAATAAAAGAAATGCTATAACTGAGCTGGAATCTTGAACGTATGCCATGGTGGCAAGGATGGATGAGGCAGAGCAGAGAATCAGTGATATAGAGGACAAACTTCTGGAGAAAAATAAAGCAGAAAAAAAGAGGCAGACTAAGGCAAAATTCTTAAAAAAGCACTATTTAAGAATTAGAGAAATCATGTGACTCATTAAAAATGAACAATTGGAATTATAGGGGTTCCAGAAGAGGAAGGGAGAGAAATAGGGATAGAAGGATTATGTGAGTGAGAAAACCGCCAGAGGATTAGCAGAACGGAGTCGCCAGAGCCAAGCACAGACGAGAGGCCCATGGAAGAGGGTAGGAAGGGCGGCGAGGCGGTGCACGCTCCACGGACTGGCGGGAGGGAGCCGGGGCAGAGGGGCGGCTGGCCGGCCAAGCAGAGCCCCGGAGTCTGGCTGGCAAAAGCAGAGGGGCCTGACAGACTGTGTTCCCACAACAAGCACGACTTAGCGTCTGGGGGGTCATAAGTTAACAGCTCTGCTCGGTAAGCGGGAAGGCTGGAGGACAAAGGGAGGGAGAGCTGCTGAGCCCCCTGACAACAGAGCTCAGTTTGGTGGGGAACAAAGGTGCTCACCAGTGCCATCTCCCCCGCCCATCCCCCAGCCAAATTCCTAAAGAGAACCAGTTCCTGCCAGGAAACTTGCTCGCTCTGCTCAAACACCCAACTCTGTGCTTCTGCGGAGGCAAATCTCCGGCAGCGGATCTGACTCCCTCCCGCTGCCACAGGGCCCCTCCTGAAGTGGATCACCTAAGGAGAAGCCATCTAAGCCTGCCCCTCCTGCCCCTGTGCACCTTGCCTACCCACCCCAGTTAATACGCCAGATCCCCAGCATCACAACCTGGCAGTGTGCAAGTAGCCCAGACGGGCCACACCACCCCACAGTGAATCCCACCCCTAGGAGAGGGGAAGAGAAGGCACACACCAGTCTGACTGTGGCCCCAGCGGTGGGCTGGGGGCAGACATCAGGTCTGACTGCAGCCCCGCCCACCGACTCCAGTTATACACCACAGCACAGGGGAAGTGCCCTACAGGTCCTCACCATGCCAGGGACTATCCAAAATGACCAAGCGGAAGAATTCCCCTCAGAAGAATCTCCAGGAAATAACAACAGCTAATGAGCTGATCAAAAAGGATTTAAATAATATAACAGAAAGTGAATTTAGAATAATAGTCATAAAATTAATCGCTGGGCTTGAAAACAGTATACAGGACAGCAGAGAATCTCTTGCTACAGAGATCAAGGGACTAAGGAACAGTCACGAGGAGCTGAAAAACGCTTTAAACGAAATGCATAACAAAATGGAAACCACCACAGCTCGGCTTGAAGAGGCAGAGGAGAGAATAGGTGAACTAGAAGATGAAGTTATGGAAAAAGAGGAAGCTGAGAAAAAGAGAGATAAAAAAATCCAGGAGTATGAGGGGAAAATTAGAGAACTAAGTGATACACTAAAGAGAAATAATCTACGCATAATTGGTATCCCAGAGGAGGAAGAGAGAGGGAAAGGTGCTGAAGGGGTACTTGAAGAAACAATAGCTGAGAACTTCCCTGAACTGGGGAAGGAAAAAGGCATTGAAATGCAAGAGGCACAGAGAACTCCCTTCAGATGTAACTTGAATCGATCTTCTGCACGACATATCACAGTGAAACTGGCAAAATACAAGGATAAAGAGAAAATTCTGAAAGCAGCAAGGGATAAACGTGCCCTCACATATAAAGGGAGACCTATAAGACTCGTGACTGATCTCTCTTTTGAAACTTGGCAGACCAGAAAGAATTGGCACGAGATTTTCAGGGTGCTAGAGAGAAAAAATATGCAGCCGAGAATCCTTTATCCAGCAAGTCTGTCATTTAGAATAGAAGGAGAGATAAAGGTCTTCCCAAACAAACAAAAACTGAAGGAATTTGTCACCACTAAACCAGCCCTACAGGATATTTTAAGGGGGACCCTGTGAGACAAAGTCCCAGAGACATCACCACAAGCATAAAACATACAGACATCACAATGACTCTAAACCCGTATCTTTCTATAATAACACTGAATATAAATGGATTAAATGCGCCAACCAAAAGACATAGGGTATCAGAATGGATAAAAAAACAAGACCCATCTATTTGCTGTCTACAAGAGACTCATTTTAGACCTGAGGACACCTTTAGATTGAGAGTGAGGGGATGGAGAACTATTTATCATGCTACTGGAAGCCAAAAGAAAGCTGGAGTAGCCATACTTATATCAGACAAACTAGACTTTAAAGTAAAGGCTGTAACAAGAGATGAAGAAGGACATTATATAATAGTTACAGGGTCTACCCATCAGGAAGAGCTAACAATTATAAATGTCTATGCGCCGAATACCGGAGCCCCCAAATATATAAAACAATTACTCATAAACATAAGCAGCCTTACTGATAAGAATGTGGTAATTGCAGGGGACTTTAACACCCCACTTACAGAAAAGGATAGATCATCTAGACACACGGTCAATAAAGAAACAAGGGCCCTGAATGAGACATTGGATCTGATGGACTTGACAGATATATTTAGAACTCTGCATCCCAAAGCAACAGAATATACTTTCTTCTCGAGTGCACATGGAACATTCTCCAAGATAGATCATATACTGGGTCACAAAACAGCCCTTCATAAGTTTACAAGAATTGAAATTATACCATGCATACTTTCTGACCACAATGCTATGAAGCTTGAAATCAACCACAGAAAAAAAGTCTGGAAAACCTCCAAAGGCATGGAGGTTAAAGAACACCCTACTAACGAATGAGTGGGTCAACCAGGCAATTAGAGAAGAAATTAAAAAATATATGGAAACAAACGAAAATGAAAATACAACAATCCAAACGCTTTGGGACGCAGCGAAGGCAGTCCTGAGAGGAAAATACATAGCAATCCAGGCCTATGTCAAGAAACAAGAAAAATCCCAAATACAAAATCTAACAGCACACCTAAAGGAACTAGAAGCAGAACAGCAAAGGCAGCCTAAACCCAGCAGAAGAAGAGAAATAATAAAGATCAGAGCATAAATAAACAATATACAATCTAAAAAAACTGTAGAGCAGATCAACGAAACCAAGAGTTGGTTTTTTGAAAAAATAAACAAAATTGATAAACCTCTAACCAGGCTTCTCAAAAAGAAAAGGGAGATGACCCAAATAGATAAAATCATGTATGAAAATGGAATTATTACAACCAATCCCTCAGAGATACAAACAATTATCAGGGAATACTATGAAAAATTATATGCCAACAAATTGGACAACCTGGAAGAAATGGACAAATTCCTGAACACCCACACTCTTCCAAAACTCAATCCAGAGGAAATAGAAAGCTTGAACAGACCCATAACCAGCGAAGAATTTGAATCAGTTATCAAAAATCTCCCAACAAATAAGAGTCCAGTACCAGATGGCTTCCCAGGGGAGTTTTACCAGACGTTTAAAGCAGAGATAATACCTATCCTTCTCAAGCTATTCCAAGAAATAGAAAGGGAAGGAAAACTTCCAGACTCATTCTATGAAGCCAGCATTACTTTGATTCCTAAACCAGACAGAGACCCAGTCAAAAAAGAGAACTACAGGCCAATATCCCTGATGAATATGGATGCAAAAATTCTCAATAAGATACTAGCAAATCAAATTCAACGGCATATAAAAAGAATTATTCACCATGATCAAGTGGGATTCATTCCTGGGATGCAGGGCTGGTTCAACATTCGCAAATCAATCAACGTGATACATCACATTAACAAAAAAAAAAAAAAAAAAAGAACCATATGATCCTGTCAATCGATGCAGAAAAGGCCTTTGACAAAATCCAGCACCCTTTCTTAATAAAAACCCTTGAGAAAGTCGGGATAGAAGGAACATACTTAAAGATCATAAAAGCCATTTATGAAAAGCCCACAGCTAACATCATCCTCAATGGGGAAAAAGTGAGAGTTTTTTCCCTGAGATCAGGAACACGACAAGGATGCCCACTCTCACCGCTGCTGTTTAACATAGTGCTGGAAGTTCTAGCATCAGCAATCTGACAACAAAAGGAAATCAAAGGCATCCAAATTGGCAAAGATGAAGTCAAGCTTTCGCTTTTTGCAGATGACATGATATTATACATGGAAAATCCGATAGACTCCACCAAAAGTCTGCTAGAACTGATACAGGAATTCAGCAAAGTTGCAGGATACAAAATCAATGTACAGAAATTAGTTGCGTTCTTATACACTAACAATGAAGCAACAGAAAGACAAATAAAGAAACTGATCCCATTCACAATTGCACCAAGAAGCATAAAATACCCAGGGATAAATCTAACCAAAGATGTAAAGGATTTGTATGCTGAAAACTATAGAAAGCTTATGACGGTAATTGAAGAAGATATAAAGAAATGGAAAAAAAAATTCCCTGCTCATGGATTGGAAGAATAAATATTGTGAAAATGTCAATACTGCCCAAAGCTATCTATACAATCAATGCAATCCCAATCAAAATTGCACCAGCATTCTTCTCGAAACTAGAACAAGCAATCCTAAAATTCGTATGGAACCACAAAAGGCCCCGAATAGCCAAAGGAATTTTGAAGAAGAAGACCAAAGCAGGAGGCATCACAATCCCAGACTTTAGCCTCTACTACAAAGCTGTCATCATCAAGACAGCATGGTATTGACACAAAAACAGACACATAGACCATTGGAATAGAATAGAAACCCCAGAACTAGACCCACAAACGTATGGCCAACTCATCTTTGACAAAGCAGGAAAGAACATCCAATGGAAAAAAGACAGCCTCTTTAACAAATGGTGCTGGGAGAACTGCACAGCAACATGCAGAAGGTTGAAACTAGACCACTTTCTCACACCATTCACAAAAATAAACTCAAAATGGATAAAGGACCTAAATGTGAGGCAGGAAACCATCAAAACCTTAGAGGAGAAAGCAGGAAAAGACCTCTCTGACCTCAGCCATAGCAATCTCTTACTCGACACATCCCCAAAAGCAAGGGAATTAAAAGCAAAAGTGCATTACTGGGACCTTATGAAGATAAAAAGCTTCTGCACAGAAAAGGAAACAACCAACAAAACTAAAAGGCAACCAACGGAATGGGAAAAGATATTCGCAAATGACATATCGGACAAAGGGCTAGTATCCAAAATCTATAAAGAGCTCACCAAACTCCACACCCGAAAAACAAATAACCCAGTGAAGAAATGGGCAGAAAACATGAATAGACACTTCTCTAAAGAAGACATCTGGATGGCCAACAGGCACATGAAAAGATGTTCAGCGTCGCTCCTTATCAGGGAAATACAAATCAAAACCACACTCAGGTATCACCTCACGCCAGTCAGAGTGGCCAAAATGAACAAATCAGGAGACTCTAGATGCTGGAGAGGATGTGGAGAAACGGGAACCCTCTTGCACTGTTGGTGGGAATGCAAATTGGTGCAGCCGCTCTGGAAAGCAGTGTGGAGGTTCCTCAGAAAATTAAAAATAGACCTACCCTATGACCCAGCAATAGCACTGCTAGGAATTTATCCAAGGGATACAGGAGTACTGATGCATAGGGCCACTTGTACCCCAATGTTCATAGCAGCACTCTCAACAATAGCCAAATTATGGAAAGAGCCTAAATGTCCATCAACTGATGAATGGATAAAGAAATTGTGGTTTATATACACAATGGAATATTACGTGGCAATGAGAAAAAATGAAATATGGCCTTTTGTAGTAACGTGGATGGAACTGGAGAGTGTCATGCTAAGTGAAATAAGCCATACAGAGAAAGACAGATACCATATGGTTTCACTCTTATTGGATCCTGAGAAACTTAACAGGAACCCATGGGGGAGGGGGAGGAAAAAAGGAAAAAAAAAAAAGAGGTTAGAGTGTGAGAGAGCCAAAGCATAAGAGACTGTTAAAAACTGAGAACAAACTGAGGGTTGATGGGGGGTGGGAGTGAGGAGAGGGTGGGTGATGGGTATTGAGGAGGGCACCTTTTGGGATGAGCACTGGGTGTTGTATGGAAACCAATTTGTCAATAAATTTCATATAAAAAAAAGACTTATTGGGACATGGATGGACAAATGAATCAATAGAACAAAAGATCCCAGAAGCAAAGGCAATCAATATAAAAAGTTGCTTCTTAACAGATTGCTGTGCAGCGGTAAAGGCAAACTATTCATTAAATGGACATCCAGATGGCCAACTGACACATGAAAAAATGCTCAACATCACTTATCATCAGGGAAACACAAATCAAAACCACAATGAGGTACCACCTTACACCTGTCAGAATGGCTAACATTAACACCTCATGCAACAACAGATGTTGGCAAGGATGTGGAGAGAGAGGATGTCTTTCGCATTGTTGGTGGCAATGCAAGCTGGTGCAGCCACTCTGGAAAATAGTATGGAAGTTCCTCAAAAAAATTAAAAATAGAACTAACCTAGACCCAGCAATTGCACTACTAGGCATTTATCCACAGGATACAGGTGTGCTGTTTTGAAGGGACACATGCACCCCCATATTTATAGCAGCACTATCAACAATAGCCAAAGTATGGAAAGAGCCCAAATGTCCATGGATGGATGAGTGGATAAGGAAGATGTGGTATATATATATATATATATATATATATATATATATATATATAATGGAGTATTACTCGGCAATCAAAAAGAATGAAATCTTGCCATTTGCAACTACATGGATGGAACTGGAGGGTATTATGCTAAGCGAAATTAGTCAGAGAAACACAAATATCATATGACTTCACTCATATGGGTACTTTACGAGGCAAAACAGATGAACATAAGGGAAGGGAAACAAAAATAATATAAAAATGGGGGGGGGAAACAGAAGAGACTCATAAATATGGAGAACAAACTGAGGGCTGCTGGAGGGGTTGTGGGAGGGGGGATGGGCTAAATGGGTAAGGGGCATTAAGGAATCTACTCCTGAAATCATTGTTTCAGTATATGGTAACCAATTTGGATGTAAATTAAAAAAAATTAAAATTAAAAAAAAGGCAAAAAATTTAAAAAAATAAAAAAAAGAAGGGTTATGTGAGCAAATCATAGCAGAAAACTTTCCTAACCTGGGGAAAGACACAAACATCAAAATCCAGGAAGCACAGATGACTCCCACTAGATTCAACAAAAACTGACCATCAACGAGACATATAGTCAAATTCACAAGTGATTCAGGCAAGGAAAGAATCATGAAAGCAGCAAGGGAAAAAAGTCCTTAACCTACAAGGGAAGATAGATCAGGTTTACAGCAGATCTATTCACAGAAACCCGGCAGGCCAGAAGGAGTGGCAGGATATATTCAATGTGTTCAATCAGAAAAATATGCAGCCAAGAATTCTTCACCAGCAAGGCTGTCATTCAAAATAGAAAGAGAAATTAAAAGTTTCCCAGAGAAAGAAAAATTAAAGGAGTTTGTGACCACTAAAGCAGCCCTGCAAGAAATCTTAAGGGGGACTTTCTGAGAGGGGAGAAAAGATGAAAAAAACAAATAAATAAAGACCAAAAGCAACAAAGACTAGAAAGGACCAGAGAACACTACCAGAAACTCCAACTCTACAAGCAACATAAGGGCAATAAATTCACTTTTTTCAGTACTCACTCTAAACGTCAGTGGACTAAATGCTCCAGTCAAAAGATACAGGGTAACAGAATGGATAAGAAAACAAGACCATCTATATGCTGTTTACAAGAGACCCACTTTAGACCTAAAGACACCTTCATATTGAAAGTAAGGGAATGGAAAATCATCTGCCTTGCTTATGGTCAACAAAAGGAAGCCAGAGTAACCATACTTATATATCAGACAATCTAGACTTTAAAATAAAGACTGGACTTAGGATCAGAAGATGGGGGGCGGAGGAGGATGCTGATCTCACTGCTCCTGTCGACCACTTAGATCCCACCCACATCTGCCTAAATAACCCAGAAAACCACCAGAAGAATAGCAGAATGGACTCTCCAGAGCCAAGGGTAGACAAGAGGCCCACAGAAGAGGGTAGGAAGGGCAGAGAGGCAGTGCACATTACACGGACTGGTGGGAGGGACCTGGGGCAATGGAGGGGCAGCCCACCAAGCAAGGCAGAGCCCCCGAAGTCTGACTTGCAAAAGCAGAGGGGCCGGATGGAGCGAGTTCTGACAGCCAGCAGGACTTAATATCTGGAAAGTTATAAGTCAACATCTCTGCTCGGAGAGTGGGAAGGGCTAGAGGACAAAGGGAGGGAGAGTTGAGCCCCAGAAGACAGAGCTCAGCTCAGCAGGGAACAAGGCACTGGCCAGCACCATCTCCCTCACCCATCCCCCAGCCTAAATCCCAAAGGGAACCAGTTCCTATCACAGAACTTGCTTGCACCACCAAAACACCCAACACTGTGCTTCTGTGGATCTATCCCTCCGACGGGTCAATCTCCCTCCCAGTACGACAGCACCCCTACCGCAGCGGACCACCAAAGGCAAAGCAAGCTGAGCCTGCCCCTCCCATCCCTGTGCACCTTGTGGATCCACCCCGGCTAATATGCCAGATCCCACAGAAGCAGCACCATAAGCCTGGCAGTGTGCAAGTAACCCACACAGGGCCATACCACTCCACAGTGAGTACTGCCTCTGTGAGAGGGGAAGATAAGGTACAAACCAGTCTAACCGAGGCCTGAGTGGTGGGCTGGGGGGCAGATATCATATCTGACTGCGGCCCCGCCCACCACACAAGTTACTCCAGACAGCACAGGGAAAGAGCTCTGCAGTTCTGCACCACTCCAGAGACTATCCAAAATGATGAAACGGAAGAATTCTCCTCAAAAGAAACTCCAGGAAGTAGCGACAGCTAATGAACTGATCAAAAACAATTTAAGCAATATAACTGAACATGAATTTAAAACAATAGTCATAAAATTAATCACTGGGCTTGAAAAAAGTATAGAGGACAGCAGAGAATCTATTGCTACAGAGATCAAGGGTCTAAGAAACAGGAGGAGTTAAAAACTGCTATAAATGAGGTGCAAAATAAAATGGAGGTGACCACAGCTCGGATTGAAGAGACAGAGGAGTGAATTAGAAGATAAAATAATGGAAAAAGAGGAACCTGAGAAAAAGAGAGATAAAAAAAATCCAGGAGTATAAGGAGAGAATTAGAGAACTAGGTGATGCAATGAAACACAATAATATCTGTATAATAGGGATTCAAGAGGAGGAAGAGAGAGAGAAAGGGGCTGAAGGTGTAGTTGAACAAATCATAGGTAAGAACTTCCCTAATCTGAGGAAGGAAAAAGGCACTGAAATCCAACAGGCACAGAGACCTCCCATCAGACTTAACTTGAATCGATCTTCTGCATGACATATCATACTGAAACTGACAAAATACAAGGATAAAGAGAAAATTCTGAAAGCAGCCTAGGATAAACAGGCTCTAACATATAAAGGGAGACTGATAAGACTAGCGACAGATCTATCTACTGAAACTTGGCAGGCTGGAAAGGAATGGCAGGAAATCTTTATGTGATGAACAGAAAAAATATGTAGCTGAGAATCCTCTATCCAGCAAGTCTGTCATTTAGAATAGAAGGAGAGATAAAGGTCTTCCCAAACAAACAAAAACTGAAGGAATTCATCACCACTAAAACAGCCCTACAAGAGATCCTAAAGGGGATTCTGTGAGTGAAATGTTGCAAGGACCACAAAGTACCAGAGACATCACTACAAGCATGAAACCTACAGACATCACAATGACTCTAATTCCATACCTTTCTATAATAACACTGAATGTAAATGGACTAAATGCTCCAACCAAAAGACATAGGGTATCAGAATGGAGAAAAAACAAAACAAAACAAAACAAAACAAGACTCATCTATTTTCTGTCTACAAAAGACTAATTTTAGACCTGAGGACACCTTCAGATTGAAAGTGAGGGGATGGAGAACAATCTATCATGCTACTGGAACTCAAAAGAAACCTGGAGTAGTGATACTGATATCAGACAAACTGGACTTTAAGTTAAAGGCTGTAACAAGAGATGAAGAAGGGCATTATATAATAATTACAGGGTCTATCCATCAGGAAGAGCTAAACATTATAAATGGTATGTGCCAAATACAGGAGCCCCCAAATATATAAAACAATTACTCACAAACATAAGCAACCTTATTGATAAGAATGTGGTAATTTCAGGGGATTTTAATACTCCACTTATAACAATTGAGATATCATGTAGACACAGGATCAATAAAGAAACAAGGGCCTTGAATGATACATTGGATCAGATGGACTTGACAGATATATTTACAACTCTGCATTCCAAAGCAACAGAATATACTTTCTTCTCGAGGGCACATGGAATATTCTCCAAGATGGATCACATGCTGTGTCACAAAACTGCCCGTCATAAGTATACAAGAATTGAGATCATACCATGCATACTTTCAGACCATAATGCCATGAAGCTTGAAATCAACCACAGGAAAAAGTCTGGAAAACCTCCAAAAGTATGGAGGTTAAAGAACACCCTACTAAAGAATGAATGGGTGAACCAGGCAATTAGAGAACAATTTAAAAAATACATGGAAACAAATGAAAATGAAAATACAACAATCCAAATGCTTTCGGGTGTAGCAAAGGCTTTCCTGAGAGGAAAATACATTGCAATCCAGGCCTATCTCAAGAAATAAGAAAAATCCCAAATACAAAATCTAATAGCACACCTAAAGGAACTAGAAGCAGAACAGCAAAGACACCCCAAACCCATCAGAAAAGAGAAATAATAAAGACCAGAGCAGAAATAAAAATATAGAATGTAAAAAAAAAAAAAAGAAAAAAAGAAACTGTAGAGCAGATCAATGAAACCAAGAGTTGGTTTTTGAAAAAATAAACAAAATTTATAAACCTCTTGCCAGGCTTCTCAAAAAGAAAAGGGAGAGGACCAAAATAGATAAAATCATGAATAAAAATGGAATTATTACAACCAATCCCTCAGAAATACAAGCAATTATCAGGGAATACAATGAAAAATTATATGCCAACAATATGGACAACCTGGAAGAAATGGACAAATTCATCAGCACCCACAAACTTCCAAAACTAAAACAGGAAGAAATAAAAAACTTGAACAGACCCATAACCAGAAAAGAAATTGAATCAGTCATCAAAAATATCCCAACAAATAAGAGTCCATGACCAGATGGCTTTCCAGGGGATTTCTATGAGATATTTAAGCAGAGATAATACCTATCCTTCTCAAGCTGTTCCAAAAAATAGAAAGGGAAGGAAAACTTCCAGACTCATTCTATGAAGCCAGCATTACTTTGATTCCCAAACCAGACAGAGACCCAGCAAAAAAAGAGAACTACAGGCCAATATCCCTGATGAATATGGATGCAAAAATTCTCAGCAAGATACTAGCAAATCGAATTCAACACCACATAAAAAAGAATTATACACCATGATCAAGTGGGATTCATTCCCGGGCTGCAGGCCTGGTTCAACATTCGCAAATCAATCAATGAGATACACCACATTAATAAAAGAAAAGATAAAAACCATATGATCCTGTCAATCGATGCAGAAAAAGCATTTGTCAAAATTCAGCATCCTTTCTTAATAAAAAAGAAAAAGTCGAGAAAGCCGAGATAGAAGGAACATACTTCAACATCATAAAAGCCATTTATGAAAAGCCCACAGTGAATATCATCCTCAATGGGGAAAAACTGAGAGCTTTCTCCCTGATATCAAGAACACGACAGGGATGTCCCCTCTCAGCGCTATTGTTTAACATAGTGTTGGAAGTTCTATCATCAGCAATCAGACAATATAAGGAAATGAAAAGCATCAAAATTGGCAAAGATGAAGTTAAGCTTTCACTTTTTGCAGATGACATGATATTATACATGGAAAATCCCATAGACTCTACCAAAAGTCTGCAAGAACTGATACATGAATTCAGCAAAGTCACAGGATACAAAATCAATGTACAGAAATCAGTTGCATTCTTATACACTAATAATGAAGCAACAGAAATACAAATAAAGAAACTGATCCCATTCACAATTGCACCAAGAAGCATAAAATACCTAGGAATAAACCTAATTTCCAAAGATGTAAAAGATCTGTATGCTGAAAATTATAGAAAGCTTATAAAGGAAATTGAAGAAGATATAAAGAAATGGAAAAACAAACCGTGCTCATGGATTGGAAGAATAAATATTGTCAAAATGTCAATACTACCCAAGACTATCTACACATTCAATGCAATCCCAATCAAAATTGCACCAGCATTCTTCTTGAAGCTAGAACAAGCAATCCTAAAATTTGTATGGAACCACAAAAGGCCCCGAATAGCCAAAGTAATTTTGAATAAGACCAAAGCAGGAGGCATCACAATCCCAGACTTTAGCCTCTACTACAAAGCTGTCATCATCAAGACAGCATGGTAGTGGCACAAAAACAGACACATAGACCAATGGAATAGAATAGAAACCCCAGAACTAGACCCACAAAAGTATGGCCAACTAGTCTTTGACAAAGCAGGAAAGAATATCCAGTGGAAAATAGACAGTCTTTTTAACAAATGGTGCTGGAAAAACTGGACAGCAGCATGCAGAAGGATGAAACTAGACCATTTTCTTACAACATTCACAAAAACAAACTCAAAATGGATAAAGGACCTGAATGTGAGACAGGAAACCATCAAAACCCTAGAGGAGAAAGCAGGAAAAAACTTCTCTGACCTCAGCCACAGTAATTTCTTACTTGACACATCCCCAAAAGCAAGGGAAATAAAAACAAAAATGAAATATTGGGACCTCATGAAGATAAAAAGTTTCTCCACTGCAAAGCAAACCATCAACAAAACTAAAAGGCAACCAACAGAATGAGAAAAGATATTTGCAAATGACATATCGGACAAAGGGCTAGTATCCAAAATCTATAAAGAGCTCACCAAACTGCACACCTGAAAAACAAATAATCCCATGAAGAAATGGGCAGAAAACATGAATAGACACTTCTCTAAAGAAGACATCCAGATGGCCAATAGGCACATGAAAAGATGCTCAATGTCACTCCTCATCAGGAAAATACAAATCAGAACCACACTCAGATACCACCTCACACCGGCCAGAATGGCTAAAATGAACAACTCAGGAGACTATAGATGCTGGAGAGGATGTGGAGAAACGGGAACCCTATTGCACTGTTGGTGGGAATGCAAACTGGTGCTGCCACTCTCGAAAACAGTGTGGAGGTTCCTCAAAAATTTAAAAATATCTCTACCCTATGATCCAGCAATATCACTGCTAGGAATTTATCCAAGGGATACAGGAGTGCTGAGGCATAGGGGCATTTGTACCCCAATGTTTATGACAGCACTTTCAACAATAGCCAAATTATGGGTAGCACCTAAATGTCCATCAACTGATGAATGGATACAGAAATTGTGGTTTATATACACAATGGAATACTACATGGCAATGAGAAAGAATGAAATATGGCCTTTTGTAGCAACGTGGATGGAACTGGAGAGTGTGATGCTAAGTGAAATAAGTCATACAGAGAAAGATACCATATGTGTTCACTCTTATGTGGATCCTGAGAAACTTAACAGAAGACCATGGGGAAGGGGAAGAAAAAAAAAAAAAGAGGTTAGAGTGGGAGACAGCCCAAGCATAGGAGACTCTTAAAAACTGAGAACAAACTGAGGGTTGATGGGGGTGAGAGGGAGGGTAGGGTGGGTGATAAGTATTGAGGAGGGCACCTTTTGGGATGATCACTGGGTGTTGTATGGAAACAAATTTGACAATAAATTTTATATTTAAAAAATAAATAAAATAAAATAAAGACTATATCATGAGGAAGAAGGGCATTATATTATAATTAAGGGATTTATTCACCAAGAAGACCTAAAAATTGTAAACATTTATGTGCCAAATATGGAAATGCCCAAATATATAAATCAATTAATAACATAATAACAAATTAACAAATAAAACATAAAAAAGTTGTAAACATTTATGTGCCAAATAGTGATAATGCCCAATATATAAATCAATTAATAACATAATAACAAATTATTAACAAATAAAACATAAAAACAAATTAATAACATAATAACTAATGACAAACATAAAGAAACTCATTGATAATAATGTCGTAATAGTAGGGGACTTCATCACCCCACCTACAGCAATGAAAAGATCATCTAATCAAAAAATCAACAAGGAAACAATGGCTTTGAATGGCACACTGGACCAAATGGACTTAGCAGATATATTCAGAGCATTTCATCCTTAAGCAGCAGAATATATATTCTTCTCCAGTGCACATGGAACGTTCTCCAGAATAGACCAATTATGGGACACAAATCCGCCCTCAGCAAGTACAAAAAGATTGAGATCATACCATGCAAATTTTCAGACCACAACGTTATGAAACTCTAAATCAATCACAAGAAAAAATTTGGAGAGGTAACAAATACTTGGAGACTAAAGAACATCCAACTGAAGAATGAATAGGCTAACCAAGAAGTTAAAGAGTAAATTAAAAAGTACATGAAAGTCAATTAAAATGATAACACAACAACCCCAAACCTATGGGACACACAAAAAAGTCAATAAGAAAGGAAAGTACATAGCAATCCAGGCCTTCCTAAAGAAGGAAGAAAGATCTCAGATACACAACCTAACCTTACACCTCCAAGAGCTGGAAAAAGAACAGTAAATAAAACCCAAACCAGCAGAAGACTTGAAATAAAGATTAGAGCAGAAACTAATGCTATCAAAACCAAACCAAACCAAAACAAAACAAAACAGTAGAAGAGATCAATGAAACCAGTAACTGGTTCTTTGAAAGAATTAACTAAATTGATAAACCACTAGCCATTTTGATCAAAAAGAAAAAGGAAAAGACCCAAATAAATAAAATCAAGATTGAAAAAGGAGAGATCACAACCAACACAACAGAAATAAAAACAATAATAAGAGAATATTATGAGCAGTTTTACACCAATAAAATGGGCAATCTGGAAGAAATGGACAAATTCCTCGAAACATATACATTACCAAAACTTAAACAGGAAGATATAGAAAATTTGAACAGACCCATAACCAGTAAAGAAATTGAATTAGTAATCAAAATCTCCCAAAAAGCAAGAGTCCAGGGCTAGATGGCTATCCAGGGGAATTCTACCAAACACTTAAGGAAAAGTTAACGCCTATTATCTTGGAGCTGTTCCAAAAAATAGAAATGGATGGAAAACTTCCAAACTCTTTCTACGAAGACAGCATTACCTTGATTCTGAAACCAGACAGAGACCCCCCCTAAAAAGAACTGTAGACCAATTTCCTTGTTGAGCCTGGATGCAAAAATCCTCAAGATATTAGCCAACCGGCTCCAACAATACATTAAAAAATAATTCACCATGACCAAGTGGGACTTATACCTGGGATGCAGGGCTGGTTCAATATCCACCAAACAATCAATGTGATTCATCACATCAATAAAAGAAGGGCAAGAACCATATTATTCTAGCAGTAGATGCAGAGAAAGCATTTGACAAAATACAGAATCCTTGCTTGATAAAAACCCTCAAGAAAGTAGGGATAGAAGGAGCATACTTCAAGATCATAAAAGCCATATATGAATGACCTAACACTAATATCATCCTCATTGGGGAAGAACTGAGAGCTTTCCCCCTTAGGTCAGGAACAAGACACGGATGTCCCCTCTCACCACTGCTATTCAACATAGTATTGGAAGTCTTAGCCTCAGCAATCAGACAACACAAAAGAATAAAAGGTAACCAAATCGGCCAGGAGGAAGTATAACTGTCACTTTTCACAGATGACATGATACTCTAAATGGAAAACCCAAAATATTCTATCAAAAAACTTCCAGAACTGATTCAGAAATTCAACAAAGTTGCAGGATATAAAATCAATGCACAGAATTTTTTTGAATTCCTATAAATGAAGCAACTGAATCAGAAACCCAGGAATCGATCCCATTTACAATTGCACCAAAAACGATAAAATACCTAAGAATAAATCTAACCAAAGAGGTGAAACATCTATACACGGAAAACTATAGAAAGCTTATGAAAGAAATTGAAGAAGACACCAAAAAATGGAAAAATACTCCATTGTTAAAATGTCAATATTATCCAAAGCAATCTACATATTCAATGCAATGCCTATCAAAATAATACCTGCTTTCTTCACAGAACTAGAACAAACAATCTTAAAATTTTTATTGAACAAGAAATGACCCCAAATAGCCAAAGCAATCTTGAAAAATAAAACCAAAGCAGGAGACATCACAACCCTAGACTTAAAGCTGTATTACAAAGCTCTAATCAAGACAGTATGGTACTGGCACAAAAACAGACACTCGGATACATGGAACAGATTAGAGAACCCCGAAATGGACCTACAAACATATGGCCAACTAATCTTTGACAAAGCAGGAAAGAATATTCAGTCGAATGCAGTCTCTTCAGCAAATGGTGCTGAGAAAACTGGTCAGTGACATGCAGAAAAATTGCCCTAGATGACTTTCTTACACCATACACAAAAGTAAACTCAAAATGGATGAAAGACCTAAATGTAAGACAGGAAGCCATCGAAATCCTCGAGGAGAAAGCAGGCAAAAACTTCTTTTGTCTTGGCCACAGCAACTTCTTCCTCAACACATCTCCAGAGGCAAGGGAAACAAAAGCAAAAATGAACTATTGGGATCTCATCAAAATGAAAAGCTTCTGCACAGCAAAGAAAACAATCAGCAAAACTAAAACACAACCAACAGAATGGGAGAAGATATTTGCAAATGACATATCAGATAAAGGGTTAGTATCCAAAATCTATAAAGAACTTATGAAACTCAAACCCCCTCCCCCCAAAAAACCCCCCAAATAATCCATTGAAGAAATGGGCGAAGGACATGAGTAGACACTTCTCCAAGGAAGACATTCAGATGGCCAACCAGCACATGAAAAAATGCTCAACATCGCTCATCATCAGGGAAATACAAATCAAAACCACAGTGAGATACCACCTCACACCTGTCAGAATGGTTATCATTAAGAAGTGAGGCAACAAGAGATGTTGGTGAGGATGCAGAGAAAGAGGATCTTTTTTGCACTGCTGGTGCAAATGCAAACTGGTGCAGCCACTCTGGAAAACAATATGGAGGTTCCTCAAAAAATTAAAAATAGAACTACTCTACGACCCAGCAATTGCACTACCAGGTATTTATCCAAGGTATACAGGTGGCTGTTTTGAAGGGACACATCCACCCCAATGTTTATAGCAGCACTATTAACAATAGCCAAAATATGGAAAGAGCGCAAATGTCAATTGATGGATGAATGGATAAAGAAAATGTGGTGTATACACACACACACACACACACACACACACAATGGGGTATTACTTGGCAATCAAAAAGGATGAAATCTTGCCATTTGCAACTACATGGATGGAACTAGAGGGTATTATGCTAAGCGAAATTAGTCAGACAGAGAAAGAGAAATATCAAGGACTTCACTCATATGAGGACTTTGAGACACAGAACAGAGGTGCATAAGGGAAAGGAAGCAAAAATAATATAAAAACACGGAGGGGGAGAAAACATAAGAGACTCTTTTTTTAAAATTTTTTTTAACGTTAATTTATTTTTGAGACAGAGAGAGACAAAGCATGAACGGGGGAGGGTCAGAGAGAGGGAGACACAGAATCTGAAACAGGCTCCAGGCTCTGAGCTGTCAGCACAGAGCCCGACGCGGGGCTCGAACTCACGGACCGTGAGATCATGACCTGGGCTGAAGTCAGCCGCTTAACCGACTGAGCCACCCAGGCGCCCCCATAAGAGACTCTTAAATATGGAGAACAAAGAGAGGGTTACAGGAAGGGTTGTGGGATGGGGGATGGGTTAAATGAGTAAGGGCAATTAAGGAATCTACTCCTGAAATCATTATTACACTGTATGCTAACTAACTTGGATGTAAATTAAAAAAAAATAATAAAACCAAAAAAATAATCTATATTACCCAAATCAACCTACACATTCAATGCAATCCCTCTCAAAATACCAATAGCATTTTTAAGAGCTAGAACAAACAATCCTAAAATTTCTATGGAACCATATTAGACCCCAAATAGCCAAAGGAATATTGAAAATGATAAGCAAAGCTGGAGGCATCACAATTCTGGACTTCAAGTTATATTACAAAGCTTTAGTGAACAAAATTGTATGCTTCTTGCACAAAAGTAGACACATATATCAATAAAACAGAATACAGAACTTAGATTTGACCCACAACTATATGATCAATTAATCTTTGACAAAGCAGGAAAGAATATCCATTGGGGGAAAAAAACAGTCTTTTACACAAATTATGTTGGGTAAACTGGACAGCAAAATGCAAAATATGAAACTGGACCGCTGTCTTACCCCACACACAACAATAAATTCAAAATGGATTAAAGACCTAAATGTGAGACATGAAACAATGAAATCCTAGAGGAGAACACACTCAGTGACATCTTTGACATGTGCCATAGCAACCTTTTACTACATATATCTCCTTAAGCAAGGGAAACAAAACCAAAAATAAACTATTGGGACTTCATCAATATAAAAAGCTTCCACACAGCAAAGGAAATAACCAACAAAAGTGGAAAACAACCTATTGAATGGAAGAAGATATTGGCAAATGACATTTATGACAAAGGGTTAGTATCCAAAATCTGTAAAGAACTTATCAGGAGTAGTTAAGATGGCAGTGTAGTTGGGAGACCTTATACTTGCCTCATCCTTGAAGCACAGCTAGATAAATATCAAATAATTCTGAACACCCAAGAAATCCATCTGAGGACTGAGAAAATTTTCACATCTAAAGGTAGAAAAATGGACATATCATGGAAGATAGGAGCTGCAGAGTTTTGTTTTGGGAAAAAAAAAGATGTGTCAATGATATTAGCCCTTATGAAGAGAGAGAGAGAGAGAGAGAGAGAGAGAGAAAGCATCTTGCAGGGGATTGTAGAGGATAAACTCTCCCCCAAAACTCTTGACCGGGAAAAATAGAGGATTGCTTTTCACAACTTTTTACAAGCAGCAGACCTCAAAGTCTGAAATTTTAGAAGTCCATGCATTGTCAAGGTTGTACCCAATGGTCTTGATGGTGTTCCTGTGGGCTGTGGGGAAGGAGGGCAGAGGCTCTGGAGTGGACAGTATGTTCTGAAGATCTCCTGGGTTGCACAAGGAGAAACTATTCTTCTTGGATGGCATTTGGGAGAGGTAGCACATCTGACAGGACAAAAGAGATGGCAGACACCGTTGAGCAGCCTCATTAATTAGCATAGCAGCAGAGGCCAGTGTTGAAGGCAGCTAACCTTGAAACCAGATTTTGGCTGCACTTAACCATAAACCCATGCATCTGCACAGTTTTAAGACTACTTTCCTGGGACAACCTGGCACCAGCCACAGCCCAGTAAGACCCATCCTCAGAGGATTAGCCTGGGTACACACCCTGCCAGGTCCCTAAAATTTGGAATTTTTGAAACCCAGCCATGTTTCTGAGATAAAACACAGGAGTACTGTACCGCCAGGGAAACAGATGGCTCAGACACAGACAGAGTGAAAGCAGGGTTCTGACAGAAGCTTTGGACACAAGAGTGGACATTGGTATGCTCTATTGTGAGGGTTTCCTGAATGGCAGCAGGTGTGAAATCACCTCACCATGGATGAAAGAGCAAGGGATGCCATTTTACCAACCTGCCAATCATCATTCACAGACTTCAGTGAGCAACACAGCACCCTTTCTGACCTTGGCTGCAGCACCTTCTTGCTAGACACATCTACAGAGGCAAGGAAAACCAAAGTAAAAATGAACTATTGAGACTTTATGAAGATATAAAGCTTCTGCCCATTGAAGGATACAATCAGAAAAATTAAAAGTCAGCCTACAAAATAGAAGAAGATATTTGCAAATTACACATCTTATAAAAGCTTAATATCCAAAATCTATAAACTTATGAAACTCAACACCTCAAAAATAAATAATCTAGTTTAAAATGGGCAGAAGAAGTGAATAAACATTTTTCCAAAGAAGACATACAGATGGCTAACAAACCAATATATGAAAAGATGCTTTAGGTAACTCATCATCAGGGAAATACAAATAAATAGCACTATGAGATAACACTTCACAAGAGACAGAATGGCTAAAAGTAGAAACTCAGGAAACAATAGATGTTGGCAAGAATAGGGAGAAAGGGGAACACTCTTGCACTGTTGGTGGGAATACAAACTGGTGCAACCATTCTGGAAAACAGTATGGAGGCTCCTCAAAAAGTTAAAAATAAAACTTCCCTATGACTCAGCAATTGCACTACTAGGGATTTACCCAAAGGTTACAAAAATACTGATTCAAAGGGGCACATGCACCCCAATGTTTATAGCAGCATTATCAACAATAGCCAAATTATGGAAATGGCCCAAATGGTCATTGACTTGTGAGTAGAAAAAGATGTGTATGTGTATCTCACTTGCTTTTGTTTACATTATTATTATTATTATTATTATTATTATTAGTTACATATGTGTGTGTATGGGAATATTACTCAGCAAACAAAAAGAATGAAATCTTGCCATTTGCAATAATGTGAATGGAGCTATAGTGTATTATGCTAAGCAAAACAAGTCAGAGAAAGGCAAATAGCATATGATTTCACTCATATGTGAAATTTACAAAACAAAACAGGTTAACATAAGGGAATGAGGGAAAAAAAAGTAAGAGATAAAGAAACTATAAGTAACTCTTAACTATGTACAACAAACAGGGTTTTTGGAGGGAGTTGGGTAGCAGATGGGCTAAATGGGTGATGGGTATTAAGGAGAGCACTGGTTATGATGAGCACTGGGTGCTATATGTTAATGATGAATCACCTGCTTTCTGCACCTGAAAACAATTTTACCATATATGTTACCTAACTAGAATTTAAATAAATACCTGAAAAACAAGCAACCAAAAACAAAGAAACTAAAAACTAAAATTTCATTTAATTGTTAATTGCTTTTGGTACTATAGATATTTTAATAATATTATTTATTACAATTCAAGAGCATGGTACATGTTTCTATTAGTATTGTTTTCAATTTTTTCATCAATATTTTATGGTGCTCAGAGTATAGGTTTTTCACCTCCTTGGTGAAATTTATGCCTAATTATTTTATTCTTTTAGATTCACTTGTAAATGGGATTATTTTTCTTTATTTGCCTTCATGCTACTTTATTATTAGTGTATATAAATGCAACATTTCTTTGCATTGATTTTGTATACTACAATTTACTGAATTCATTTGTTAGTTCTAATAGTTCATGGGTAGTCTTCTGAGGTTTCTATACATATTATCATGTCATTTGCAAATAGTGGATTTACTTCCTTCTTACCAATTTGAATGCCCTTTATTTATTTTTCTTGTCTGATTGCTGTAGCTAGCACTTCCAGTACTATGTTCAATAAAAGTATTGAGAGTGGACATTCTGTTTCCTTCTAATGCTTTGAATATATCATGCCACTCCCTTCTGGTCTGAAACCTTTCTGCTAAAAACATCAGCTGACACCTTATGGGGTTTCCTTTGTATGTAACTATTTTCTTTTCTCTTGATGCTTTTAAAATTCACTATCATCACTTGTTTCCACTTTAAATATTATGTGTCTTGGTGTAAACTTCCTTGGGTTTATCTTGTTAAGAGCTCCCTGTTCTTCCTGTACTTGGATGTCTGTTTTCTTCCTCAGATTTGGAAAGTTTTGTTATTATTTCTTCAAATAAATTTTATCCCCCCCCTTGTCCTTTTGGATCTTTACAATGCAAATGTTATGCTTGATAATATCACAGAGGTACCTTAACCTATTCTCATTTATTAATATCATCATCATCATCATCATCATCATTTGATATTCTGGTGGTTGCTTGCTTTTATTTACACTGTCTTCCAGATTGCTGATCCATTCTTCTGCATTCTCTAATCTGCTGTTGATTTCCCCCAGTGTATTTTTCCTTTCAGTTATTGAATTCTTCATCTCTGCCTAGTTATTTTTTAATTTATTTTATCTCTTTTTTGAAGTTCTCACTGAATTTATCCACTCTTTCCTCAAGTCAAATGAGTGTCTTTATAACCATTGCCTTCAATTTTTTATCAAGCATGTTGCTTATCTCTTTCATTTGGCTCTTTTCCTGTGATGTTGTTTTTTTTTTTTTTTTCTGTCATTTAGGACATATTCCTCTGTCTCCTTGTTTTGTCTAATTCTGTGTGTATGTTTCTATATATTAGGTATATTACTTATATCTCCTGGTTGGTTTTTTTTGTTGTTGTTCTGCTTTGTTTTGAAGTTTATTTATTTTGGGGGTATCTGGGTGGCTCAGTTTGTTAAGCATCCATCTTTAGCTCAGGTCATGATCTCGTGTTTCATGGGTTTTAGCCCATATTGGGCTTTGTGTTGACAGCTTGGAACCTGGAGATTGCTTCAGATTCTGTGTCTCCCTCTCTCTCTCTTCCCTTCCCTGACTCATACCCTGTCTCTGTCTCTGTCTATGTCTCTCTCTCTCTCTCTCTCTCTAAAAAATAAATAAACATCAAAAAATAAGTTTATTTATTTATTTAATTTTTTAAATGTTTACTTATTTTTGATAGAGGGAGAAACAGAGCTGAGCTGGGGAGAGACAAAGAGAGAGAGGGAGACACAGAATCTGAAGCAGGCCCCAGGCTCTGAGCTATCAGCATAAGGCCTGACATGGGGCTCAACATGAACTGCAAGATCATGACCTGAGCCAAAGTCAGATGCTTAACTCACTGAGCTTACCAGGTGCCCCAAAAGTTTATTTATTTTTTAGAGCAAGAGGGAGACCACATGCATGGGTGAGGAGCAGAGAGAGGGCTCTCTCTTTCAAGAGAGAGAATCCCATGCAGGCTCCACACAGTTAGTGTGGGGCCAGACATGGGTCCTGAACTCATGAACTGCAAGATCATTACCTGAGCTTAAATCAAGAGTCAGATGCTTAGCCAACCGAGCTACTGAGGCACTCCTATATTTCCTGGTCTTGAATGTAATGACATTGTATAGAAAAGGTTCTGTGGTTCCCTATATAGTACAATACCCCATGAATATTAGAACCAGTTGCTCTAGGGGTGTCCCTGTGTAGGCTGTGTATGCCTTTCTGTTGTACCTGAGCCACTATTGACTTAAGATTAGCTGACTGCAATGAATGACATTTGTATGCTATCAGAGAGGGCTCCTAGCACTGTTGAGAGACATGGCTACTGCTGCCATGGGCTGTTTGGTGGGCAGGATTGACATTCAGACTAGCCAATTGAATTTTCCATTCAAAGCCAAATGTTATAGGACCTGATTTTCCCAATGCAGGCCCCCAGTGATGGGGATGCCCTATGTGGGGTTTTATCCCCTTGCTTCTTTGTGAATGTGATATTGTTCCCATTTCTGATTATTCATGTTGGGTTTGGTTCCCAAATATGTTTCTACTCCACCTATTCTTTTGATGTAGTCTTTTCTCTATAACTAGCTATGGTGATCTGCCAGTCTTCAGGTCATTTTCTGAATTAGTTGCATAGACATAGCTGTTGCCTCGGTAGGTCCATAGAGTAAGGGGAGCTCAGGATCCTCCGACTCCACCATCTTCAAAATGTCTGCCTTATGATGTTTTCTTTTTTTCTCTGTTTTTCCTGGAATAAAATAAATTTTTTTCTCTTAATATACATGTAGGTTACAATATTTGTAAATTATGCTTTTGTGACCTAAGATTAAACAGTTTTTTTCCCTTACCTGAATCCTCCAGAATTTTAAAACTCTTAGTGAATATTCTTATATTTATGACAAGTTTTTAAAAACTAAGGTTGACTTTAAGAAGCTAATGTTCGTTAGACCACTCTTAGAAAAATGCATCCTATAACAGTCATATGGTGTACCCTGACATAAAAGGCACAAAGAAAGGGGCACCTGGGTGGCTCAGTCAAACATCCAACTCTTCATTTTGGCTCAGATCATGATCTCATGGCTTCGTGGGTTTGAACCCTGCATTGGGCTCTGTGCTGGCAGCACAGAGCCTGCTTGAGATCTCTCTCTCCCTCTCTCTCAGCCTTTCCTACACTCATGTTGTTTCTGTCTCTCTAAAAATAAATAAACTTTTAGAGGCGCCTGGGTGGCGCAGTCGGTTAAGCGTCCGACTTCAGCCAGGTCACGATCTCATGGTCCATGAGTTCGAGCCCCGCGTCAGGCTCTGGGCTGATGTCTCGGAGCCTGGAGCCTGCTTCCGATTCTGTGTCTCCCTCTCTCTCTGCCCCTCCCCCGTTCATGCTCTGTCTCTCTCTGCCTCAAAAATAAATAAACATTAAAAAAAATTAAAAAATAAATAAATAAATAAATAAATAAATAAATAAATAAACTTTTAAAAAAGGCACAAAGAAAGATAACTTCTTGATAGGTTCATGAACCTCAGCATATTTGGGAACTTCAAGAAGAGAAGAATCCATCCATATAGGTTCTGTGGGCAAAATTTGAGGGCATTGAGGAGGGCATTTTTAAGCATGAGCACTGGATGTCACATGTAAGAGATGAATCACTGGTTTCTAGTCCTGAGGCCAAGACTACACTGTATTTAAATACAGTGGCTAACTTGAATTTAAATTTAAAAAATAATAAAATGAAATAAAATAAAAAAAGAGTTATAAACACTATACATGATGATATTTTAAATTGAATTGGCAGCTATAGTGTATCACTTTATTTCCTCAAGACTGTGATAAACAGGCAGTGTCAATGTGAGATTCTTGGAGAATCAGTACATGAAGAAGTTGCTGAGTAATCCATTCTTTAAAGTGCTCAGTTGTTTTTCACTCCCCTTGCATATTGATTTTATAGTATTTGGAATTACTCATTTTTTGTTATATCCAGCATAACTCTGCTGGGTGTTAGGGATATAGTACATGTAGTCATTCAAAATGACTTACCTTCTTAACTGTATTTATTCACAAACAATTAAGTTGCTTAATTTAATTTACTGAGATGAAAATTCTCAGCCAAGATAATCAGGGTATTTTTTTTATTTACTGTACTTTAAATATTGATAATGGATTTAATGGGAATGAAAACACTATAGAAGAGAAATGTGTGTGGGCCAAATGTGAAGACATGAATTGAAAATAGATACCAGACTTCATTTTATTTTTAAAATTTTAAAAGATTTTATTTTTAAGTAATCTCTACACACCACACGGGGCTCAAACTTACAACCCTGAGATCAAAAGTCCCATGCTCCCTTGGCTAAACCAGCCAGGTGCCCTGAATATAGATACCAGATTTTAAAGTGCACATTATATAGAATGGAAAATTTATATTTATATTTATATTTATATTTAAACTTGATAATAACCTTTTTAAATAAGAGTAATGGAATCCCATTCTATAATGGTACTTTATAGTGCACGAGTGTACATATTTTACATTTCAGGTAGCAAGAATTTGATCCTGGTCTATAGGACACAATCATACTAAATAAGTAAAATTATATTTTGCTTTCAATTATAGTAAAAAAAATCTGATGGCAAGTTCTAGTCATGGTTTCCTAGCCTCAAGAGAATATAAAGTCCAATTTTTATGAAAAGTTCAATCAAAGAAAACTCAAGAGATCTACATGACATATCACTAATCTTGCTGTGCTTATATAAATAATAATCAGATCAAACTTAATAGATCGATTTATTTTGCAAATATATTCATCAGATTTTTATTTTCTTTGATAGGAAAGGACAAGCAAAGAAGAAATCCACTTATATTTTTAAAAGGAAATAGTAATATATCTTTTTTTCATGAACAAGAGGGGGACTGAAAGATTCTTTGCTTGACAAAACTTTGGTTTGGCTTCCTAATCATGTACTAGGGCCATCTGTGTGTACCTTCTTGTAAAAACCTTAGCTAGAACCCATCTATGTCAGTATAACAAGAGTTCATCATTATCTATCAGTCTGGATATCTGACAGAATTTCTCATTCCCACTATCATTCCTACCTCATTCCCACCATCCATCAGGTGATGACTGATATGTTTGGCCAAATTTCAGCAAGAATCTTTTTAGATTGGTTTAGACAAAGACAAACAAATCAAACAAAGCAAACTAACAAATAAAAAAAAAAAAAAAAAACATCACCACCACCACCAACAAAAACCTAGCCCTTGTTTCCTAGTAGTATTTTTCCAAACAGTGACCCTTACCAGGCTGTTTGACTATTAATTCCCACCTGAAAATTATTTATTTGGAATTGAGGCTGAATCTCTACCAAAGTTCCCTTTTACTTATTATAATAGTCCTGGATAAGTTTATTTTTACCACTTTACTTACTTTCTAGCTATATTTTTTGATAGTAATCGGAATCAATTACTCTAGCCCAATCAGTAAATCCTCTGATCCTGTTGATTCACAGGCATGAGGAGCCTAATGTGGCTAGGTGGTGAACTTCACTTCCAGCTCACAGCAATTATTGTTTTGTTTCCTAGTGGAAGGATTCCTTTCTCTGGAACTAAGACCTCTAAGTCAGTAAATAATAAAGTCGTGGGAATACAGAGCAAAATTTGCTAGTGGGTCACTTGGGGAAAGTGTGAGTATTGACAGTTACATTTTCAACCCTCAATTTCCAGACTTGTGAAACCTTGCTATCATAGAAACAGTACCACCATATATTGGAAGTTGATTCAGACCATCTACAGTCTCCTGGAGGAACCTTGGAACTGCAACACATTGTGACCTAGCTGAAAATGTCATTGAGTTTTCAAAAGGCCCTTTTACCATTCTAACAAGCTATCTTCTTTAGGATGGGGATGAGTAAAATGGTAAGATTTTGAATTCCATGAGTATGCGTCCATTGACAACTTCTTTTGATGTGAAGTGAGTTCCCTGACCCAAAGCAATGTTTCGTGGAATGCCATGGTAATGTGTAAGACTGTTTAATCCATGGATGATAGTTTTGGCATCAATTGCATGCAAGAAAGCAATATCACACCTTGTCTATTGCATCAAGAACAAAACACTTTTTTTATAGGGATGGTCCAGTGTAATCAATCTGCCCCCAGGTAGCTGGTCAAACACCCCAGGGAAAGTAGCATATCAGAGACATATTATAGTTGTTTTCTGCTGGCAGGCTGGACACTCACCCTTGGTAAGGGGAGTTCATATTGCAGAACCCAAGCGTAAGTATCCCTTCTACCATGGCAACTTGATTCTTAAGTCCATTAGGCAATGTCAAGTATGGCTGGGAAGGAGGACAACTGGTATCAATAGACATGCTATTCTACCCACTTTTTTATTGTAATCTAATAAGTTCACCATTTGGTAAACATTCTCATGGAAAAAATCCTTATGTTTTGTGGGGTTTTGTTTTTGTCTTTCTTTCTTTCTTTCTTTCTTTCTTTCTTTCTTTCTTCTTTCTTTCTTGCTTTTTGCCAATTTAGAGAGATTTATTCACATACCTCTTCCCCACATTTTACTGTCACCAATTTTCCAGTCATGCTCCTTTCTAATCCATCATCATCAAATTAAATTACTGAACACAGTTTATGAATTGATATATAATCACATGTATTTTGGTTTCCCTTTTCAGTAAAGTCAACAGCTTTATGTGCTGCCAAAACTCCTGCCCAATGGGAGGATTTTCCCTCACCACTACTCTTCTGAATGTCTCAGATAGGAGCTGTAGTGGTGCTGCATATCATACAGAACCATCTGTAAATCAGGTTTTTGTCTTCTTCCTCTGAGTATAAACTAGCAAAAAGAATCAGTGTTAGAAGAGGAAGGACCATGGGCATTTGTGACTTTTTCATGTAACTTACTTGTGCCTTTATGACCTTCCTGGACAAGTTACATATATAGCACTTCCATTTGATGATGGAGGGTTTCTGTGAATGTTCAACTTAGACTTGATAGGTCAGATATCACCCAGTTTATGATGGGCAACTCAGATTGCATAGTAACTCAGTGGCCCATGGTCATTCAGTCTCTGCTAATGATCTATAGAAGGCCAATAGTTGTTCTCAAAATGAGAATAGGTATCTCTGTATGACAGCAGTTTTCTTCAAAATTTTATGCACCCTTTGCTGCAATTTACATTATGGGCTATCAAAGGATCTAACTAAATGTCACCTCTTTCTGCCAGTGAAATTTCAATAACCATTTGGACTGCTTAAATGTATGGCCCAAGTGGCTGAGCAATGTGTACAGCAGACTAGATCCATTGAAAAGCCTTCTCTTGCTCTGGGTCTCACCCAAAACTAACAACTTTTTAGGTCTGTGAATAAATGGGCCAGAAAAACACACCCAAATTAGAAATATGTTGCTTCCATGTGTTGTGGCTTGAATCCCACATGCTGAGAGCATATAGCAGGCCAGGAAATGTCCCTGGATGAAGAACAGGCCATGATTCTAGGGATTTAGGCTTTCCTGACACTCCTGAAGTCTCCCTGGATAGGTGGGTGGCCACAAATAATCCTATAAGATCGCCAGCATTGGTTCTGTTTACTCCTGAGTTGCTTTTTTTCCCTCTTTTTCTTCAGTAGTGTTGTAAACACTGCATTTTGTATTAGTTTTTGTCAGTCAGTTTTTATAACATTGTGCATTTTGATCTGTATAGTCAAATTTTCAACCTATGGATTTTATAAAATCCTCTTATTATCTTTTTGATATATACAGGCTCCTTATAGATTTCCTCAGATTTGATCCCTAATATTAGTCATTTGTGCTTATTCTTTCTTTTCTTAAACACTTTTTCTAGTGGCTTAATAAATTTGTTACTATTAAAACAAAAAGAAATGTGTTGTTTTCAAAATCTAAATATGCCCACCAGGCATTGTGTCTTTTACTTGGTTGTAGAGGAAACTAGATATAACAACATATCCTTCACCTTGAAAGGGATATCTGGACATAGCTTACACAACTAGACCCCTTGATACTTTACTCAAAGGCCCTTGAATTATACTTGGATTTATTCCCCTCTCTCTACCAACATGTCTGCAGAAATTGTTATTACAATTTAATAGGTTCCAGCAGCATAATGTCATTAATGTAATTTACCAGTAATTTTTCCTTCTTGAAGGGAAAGAAAATCAAGATTCCTGCAAACTAAATTGGGAAATTCGGCAGAAAAGTTGAAATACCCTTTGTTACTGGACTTTCCACCTGGGGAAAAAAAAAAAAACCTTGCTTCTGTTGGACATTACTGATAGTTATGTAGGAAAATAAATTTGCCAGACTGATAACTGCATACATGTTAACAGGGATGTGTGAATTTGCTAGCAATGAAACCACATCTGGTATAGCAGCTTCAGTCCATCTTCTATACATGCCAAATAAAAGAGTTGAGTAGGGATTGGTGAGAATCACTACCCCTGCATTTCAAAGCCTTGGTTGTGGAATTTATTACTATGACCCCTCTAGGAATGAGGTATTGTTTTTCTTTTCTATTTCCTTGGTATAGACAGTTTTAATAGACTTTCATTTGATCTGTTTTACCATAATAGCCCTCACTCCTCAGGTCAGGAACCAATGTGGGAATTCTTTTATCTGATAAGATCTATGCATCCTAGGACTGGGAAAATAACGATAGTGTATTATTGTAATATATCTGAGCTAAATATTCATTAATTACCTGATTCTTCAAAATATGCACTTTTACTGAGGACCACAGTGAGGTTTTTGTCTCCTGGAAAACATCAGTTCAGTTTCTAGCAGTCCCAGGATTGTCTGATTATTTCTTTTCCCACATTACGCAAGCAGTAAAAAGCAGTAGGTCCTTTTTGGAAAAACTGGCAGAAGAATGACTAATATACATGTTGGTAGAATACTGGGTTCCTATACCCAAGAGATATGGTTATACCTTCTGCAAGCAGTTCTTGGTCTGTTAGTAGACTTATGTCTGGGAATTGATTGAGGAGTTGAGACACTTGGGGTGCAAGAATTCCTGTCTCCTTTAAGAGTATTTCTAGCTTGACTAAGAATCAAATTGACATGAGATACATTAATAGGAGAAAATAAAATTTAATAGCATACATATGGTATTAAATTCACACAAGTGGAAATTACAGACAGTCAGACAAAATGTCATTCTGAACTAAAGGGAAGGGGATAAGGGTGTGGGACTTTGGAGGAAAGGAATACACTTCATAGGGTGATAAGAGCAGATGTGTGATAATTAGAGGTTTGCCCTGCCATACAAATGGGTCATTCAGACAAAATGTATCTCTGCTAATAATTGTTATTCTGGGAAAGACCCCCAACTTCTATTTTCTATATAGTTAATGGAGGGGTAAAAGTTTCTCTTGAGCCTGTAGGGTCTTGATTGCCTTCAGCTCAGAATCATCTTCATGCCAAAGTGACCCATCTTGGGGTAGCCTGCCTTCAGCCTCTACAAGATTCTATTTTTTTTAATGTTTTCAAGTTTGTTTATTTTTGAGGGAGAGAGAGAAAGACAGAGTACAAGTGGGGGAGGGACAGAGAGAGAGGGAGACACAGAATCTGAAGCAGTCTCCAGGCTCTGAGCTGTCAGCACAGAGCCTGACGCATGGCTCGAATTCATGAACTGCGAAATCATGACCTGGGCTGAAGTCAGATGTTTAACCGACTGAGCCACCCAGGTGCCCCCAAGATTCTATTCTTATAATTCAAGATAGACGTTCATTCATTTATCCTAGACCTGTTTTACTTATTCATATCAAGTAAGAATTTAGTAGGCTTCTGTTTTACTTCTGTGAACACTAATGACATCTTAAGTCTGTGCAAGTCAGATTATTCTGATTAGTGTTCTTACTTTGCTGCCAATCACAGCTGTGCCTACTTTGCCTTTAGTGGTTCAGTGAAACTAATTGGCCCCTGGAATTTAAGCATCCAATGTACTCACAGTTTATTAGATTTTCCAATTGAGTGGCTGGAGTTCCCACTGTAATTCCTGGCCTACAGAGAAGAGAAATCACAAAGTTCATCAACATTTCTAGGCTTCTAATACCAAGTTTATTTGTCAAATAATCTGTGTCCAGTTTGGGCCACATTTGGACAAATGTGGAAATACATTGGACAAATCCACTCTAATATTTCAAAATCTCTAAGTTTTAAAATGTGTTACTCTACATTAAACCAAGGGATATCCAGCATTTTTAATTTGCTCACTGTGAACCATCTGCTGAACCATGTTTCAGCCAATGAATTTAACAAACTGTTACATTCCCCACACTGCAATATTAAATGCATAATCTCTTCTTACTGGGTCCATATTAATAAACTCAGCCTGATCCAAATTTCTATTCCTTCCACCATTAACCAACAACTTTAATATCCATTCCCACACAAATTAGTCATATCTCTTCTTATGTAATTGAGCAAACTTTATTAGTTTTTTTCTGGAGGGTAGGACACCTCTCCATGGGTCACACTTAGTACTTCATCTTTAGATATCTGCTAGGAATTGTCTCTGACCATAGATGTAAAATGCCTCCGGGTAAGTTATTCACATTTCCTCAGGCAATTAAAGATGAATACCCTCAGACAGGGTTGAAGAATGATACCACTGTAGATTTGGAAACTTCTGCCACTTGGGGTGGGGCTGTTGCTGCCAAAGTCTGGGCAAACAAGACTCGTCAGAATTTAAAGGTTTAATATCTCCAACTTAATCAGGGCTCTCCAATACATCGCAATCCCAGAATACAGGATACCATTCACTCTTAATAAGTTTCCTCATTTTAACAGTAGGCACCCTATGAAACTTGGATTTAATTTGCCTTGAAATTCAGTGAATCACAGTTTGATTTTCAGACATTTCAATTCTGACATAAATATGTCTCCCCCTCAGGGTACAACCAGAAGCTACCAGGTCATTTATTTAACCTTTGAGCTGAGGATTTGAATCTCTGAATTTATTCTTTTCTTCTACAACTTTGTCTAGCAACATAATGAGGAACCAATCAACATTATTATACTCCTTAGTTTTCCAAAGTGTTCAAAACCATCAGAGAGTTAAATAGCTTCTTGCGTCTTGTAAGTGGTTAATTAGAAATATTTAATGCAGGTGTTTTGTGTATTTATAAAACCGGTTCTCACTATATCAATGTTCTGTTTAACTAGAAATAGAGTCATCAGTATCCTTTAATATAAGAATAGGGACCCAGTTCCAGGAGTCCTAGAAATAATTCAGAATACATATCATTAAATGTTTT
The DNA here is from genome assembly GCF_018350175.1 of Felis catus. Taxonomy (NCBI): domain Eukaryota; kingdom Metazoa; phylum Chordata; class Mammalia; order Carnivora; family Felidae; genus Felis; species Felis catus. The sequence continues at coordinate 23,695,935 of NC_058373.1, forward strand.
TCCAACTAGAACCACTTTACTACCAAAATCTATGTGTCCTTCAGAAAAACAAATCAATAGGATAGATAAATACTTTGTAGATGGATAGATATTACAGTACAGAATTAGGCACATATACATACCACAATATTCATAACAAAATTAAGTGGAGATACTCATGACAATTGCAGTTCTTCTTCTGTAGCTGGCTACAGGATCAAAGCTGGGTTTATAACTACCTTCTGCTACTACTTATTCTGTATCCCCTTTGCCTCAACTCGTACCTCAGATGGTCATGGTTCAAACCTACTTTCCTCAAGAATCTGGGCCATGCCTAGTCCTCCTCTGAATAAGGTGTTGTAGTTTCCTACTAGTCTTTTTTTATGTTTAGGTTTTTTGTTTGTTTGTTTGTTTTCAGCTTTTTAAATTTTATTTTATTTTATTTTGCTTAGTTATTTTTTAGAGAGAGAGAGAGAGAGAGACAGAGCATGAGAGTGGGGGAGGGGCAGAAAGAGAGAGGGAGACACAGAATTTGAAGCAGGGTCCAGGCTCTGAGCTGTCAGCACAGAGCCCGATGGGAGGCTTGAACTCACGAGCTTTGAGATCATGACTTGAGCCGAAGTCAGATGCTTAACTGAGCCACCCAGGTACCCCAATTTTTATTTTATTTTATTTTTTTAAAATTTACATCCAAGTTAGTTAGCATATACTACAACAATGATTTCAGAGGTAGATTCCTTTAATGCCCCTTACCCATTTAGCTGATCCCCTATCACACAACACCTCCAGTAACCCCCTGTGTGTTCTCCATATTTAAGGGTCTCTTAAGTTTTGTCCCCTTCCCTATTTTTATACTATTTTTACTTCCCTTCCATTGTGTTCGTCTGTTCTGTGCCTTAAAGTCCTCATATGAGTGAAGTCATATTTGTCTTTCTCTGACTGAATAATTTAGCTTAGCATAATACCCTCTAGTTCCATCCATGTAGTTGCAAATTTCATTATTTTTCATTGCCAAGTAATACTCCATTGTTTATATATATATATATATATATATATATATATACACACACACATAGCATGTCTTCTTTATCTATTCATCCATCGATGGACATTTGGGCTCTTTCCATACTCTGGCTATTTTAACTGTGCTGCTATAAACATTGGGGTCCATGTGCCCCATCGAAACAGCACACCTGTATCCCTTGGATAAATACCTGGTAGTGCAATTGCTGAGTCATAGGGTAATTCTATTTTTAATTTTTTGAGGAACCTCCATATTGTTTTCCAGAGTGGCTGCACCAGTTTGCATTCACACCAGCAGTGCAAAAGAGATCCTCTTTCTCTGCATCCTCACCAACATCTCTTGTTGCCTCACTTCTTAATGATAACCATTCTGACAGGTGTGAGGTGGTATCTCACTGTGGTTTTGATTTGTATTTCCCTGATGATGAGTGATGTTGCATTTTTTCATGTGTTGGTTGGCCATCTGAATGTCTTCCTTGAAGAAGTGTCTACTCATGTCCTTCACCCATTTCTTCAATGGATTATTTGGGTTTTTTTTTGTGGGGTAGGGGGTTTGAGTTTGATAAGTTCTTTATAGATTTTGGATACTAACCTTTTATCTGATATGTCATTTGCAAATATCTTCTCCAATTCCATTGGTTGCCTTTTAGTTTTGCTGATTGTTTCCTTTGCTATGCAGAAGGTTTTTTTGTTTTTTTTTTGTTTTTTTTTTGTTTTTTTTTTGTTTTTTTTTTTGATGAGATCCCAATAGTTCATTTTTGCTTTTGTTTCCCTTGCCTCTGGAGATGTGTTGAGGAAGAAGTTGCTGTGGCCAAGATCAAAGAAGTTTTTGCCTGCTTTCTCCTCAAGGATTTCGATGGCTTCCTGTCTTACATTTAGGTCTTTCATCCATTTTGAGTTTACTTTTGTATATGGTGTAAGAAAGTGGTCTAGGTTCATTTTTCTCATGTCGCTGTCCAGTTTTCCCAGTACCATTTTCTGAACATACTGTCTTTATTCCACTGGATATCTTTCCTGCTTTGTCAAAGATGAGTTGGCTATATGTTTGTGGGTCCATTTCGGGGTTCTCTAATCTGCTCCACTTATCTGAGTGTCTGTTTTTGTGCCAGTACCATACTGTCTTGATTAGAACTTTGTATTAACAGCTTTAAGTCCAGGATTGTGATGTCTCCTGCTTTGGTTTTCTTTTTCAAGATTGCTTTGGCTACTTGGGGTCTTTTCTGGTTCCATACAAATTTTGGGATTGTTGTTCTAGCTCTGTGAAGAAAGCTGGCATTATTTTGATAGGGATTGCATTGAATATGTTGATTGCTTTGGATAGTATTGACATTTTAACACTATTTGTTCTTCCTATCTAGGAGGATGGAATGTTTTCCCATTTTTTGTGTCTTCTTCAGTTTCTTTCATAACCTTTCTATACTTTCCCATGCATAGATTTTTCACCTCTTTGGTTAGATTTATTCCTAGGTATTTTATCAGTTTTTATGTGTAGTTTCCTATTAATCTTAATCACAGGGCATGGTAAGACTAAGAGAAACCCTAAGAGATATCTTGTGTTCCAGACATTCTCTTCCTTACTTCCATTGTAGAATAGTTATTCAATTTCCTGTTGATAATGACAATAATTCATTGCCTAACCAAACTTGAGTTAGGGTCCTGAGCCTTCTTCTAGGTTCATTTCTAAATTTCCTTGTAAAATTCCTAGCAATAATGCAGGTAATAAGTATAGCAAGAGTCCCTTAGCTTCCATATCTGATACCTTGATATCTAAGGGGGTTATTCTTCCAATCCATGAGCATGGAATTCTTTTCCATTTCTTTGTGTCCTCTTCAATTTCTTTCATAAGTGTTCTATAGTCTTCAGAGTATAGATATTTTACCTCTTTGGTTTATTCCTAAGTATCATATTGTTTATGGTGCAGTTGTAAATGGGATCAATTCCCTGATTTCTTTTTCTGCTGCTTTGTGATTTGTGTATAAAAATTCAACAGATTTCTGCACGTTGATTTTATATCCCATGACTTTGCTAAATTCATGTACTAGTTCTAGTGTTTTTTTTTTTTTTTGGTGGAGTCTTTCAAGTTTTCTATACAGTGTCATGTCATCTGCAAATAGTGAAAGTTTGACTTCTCCCTTGCCAATTTTTATGCCTTTTACTTCTTTTGTTTTTGTCTTTTCTTTTTATTTCTTATTGCTGAGGCTAAGACTTACATGCCTATGTTAAATAGTAACAGGGAGAGTGGTCATCCTTGTCTTGTTCCTGACCATAGGGGAAATACTGTCAGTTTTTCTCCATTGAGGACGATATTAGCTGTGGGTCTTTTGTATATGGCCTTTATGATGTTGAGGTATGTTCCATCTATTCCTACTTTCTTGAGGGTTATTTTTTATCAAGAATGGATGCTGTTTTTTGTCAAGTATTTTTTTGGCATCTGTTGAGCAGATCATGTGGTTCCTATGCTTTTATTCATTAATGTGGTGTATCACCTTGAATGATTTGCAAATATTGAACCATCCCTGAAAGCCCAGGAATAAATCCCACTTGATCGTGGTGAATAATACTTTTAATATAACGTTGAATTTGGTTTGCTAGTATCTTGTTGAGAATTTTTGCACCCATGTTCATCATGGATGTTGGCCTATAATTCTCCTTTTTATTATGGCCATTACCTGGTTTTGGAATGCTGGCCTAATAGAATAAGTTTGGAAGTTTTCCTTCTATTTCTATTTCTTGAAAAGTTTGAGAAGAATAGGTATTAACTCTTCTTTAAACGTCTAGTAGAATTCCCCTGGAAATCTATCTGGCCCTGGACTCTTGTTCGTTGGAAGATTTTTGACTACTGGATCAATTTATTTCCTGGTTATGTGTTGCTTCAATATTTTTTATTTCTTCCTATTTCAGTTTTGGTAGTTACTGAGTTTCTAGGAATTTGTCCATTTCTTCCAGATTACCCAGTTTGTTGGCACATAATTTTTTATAGTATTCTCATAATTGTTTGTATTGCTGTCATGTTGGTTGTGATCTCCCCTCTTTCAATTGTGGTTTTATTTATTTGAGTCATTTCTCTTTTCTTTTTGGTAAGTCTGGCTAGGGGGTTATCAATTTTGTTAATTCTTTCAAAGAACCACCTTTTAGTTTTATCTTTTCTAGTGTTTGTTTGTTTCTATAAAATTTATTTCTGCTCTAATGTTTATTATTTACCTTTTACTGTTGGTTTTAGTCTTTAATTTTTGTTCTTTTCTAGCTCCTTTAGTTTTAAGTTTAGGTTATGTATTTGTGACCTTTCTTGCTTCTTGATATAGGCCTGCATTGCAATATATTTCCCTTTTAGGACTGTCTTTTCTGAATCCCAAAGAGTTCAGACTGTCGTGTTTTCATTTTCATTTGCTTCCATGTATTTTTTTTTAGTTTCTTCTTTAATTTCCTGATTAACCCATTCATTCTTCTGTAGGATATTCTTTAACCTCCATGCATTTGTGGGATTTCCAATTTTGCCTTGTGGTTGACTTCAAATTTCATAGTGTTGTGATATGAAAATATGCATGGAATGATCTCAGTCTTTTTGTACTGATTGAAGGCTGATTTGTCACCCAGTATGTAACAAATAGAGAAAAACATTCTCTCTATTCTGGAGAATGTTCCATGTGTACCCAAAAAGAATTTGTATTCTGATGCTTTAGGATGAAAGTGTTCTTAATATGTCTGTTAAGTCCATCTAGTCCAGTGTGTCATTCAAAGCCATTGTTTTATTGTTGATTTTCTGCTTAGATGATCTTTCCATTGCTATAAGTGGGGTGTTAAAGTCCCCTACTATTATCATATTATTATCAATGAGCTTCTTTATGTTTTTAATTGATTTATATATTTGTGTGCCTCCAAGTTGGAAGCAAAAATTTTTGTAATTTTGATATCTTCTTGATGCATAAGCCCCTTAATTATGATATAATTCACTACCTAACCTCTTGTTACAGTCTCTGTTTTAAAATCTAGTTTGTCTGGGGTGCCTGGGTGGCTCAGTCAGTTAAGCAGCCAACTTTGGCTCAGGTCATGATCTCATGGTTCATGAGCTTAAGCCCCACATCGGGCTCTGTGCTGACAGCTCAGAGCCTGGAGTCTGCTTTGGATTCTGTGTTTGCCTCTCTCTCTACCCCTCCCCTGCTCACGCTCTGTCTCTCTGTCTCTCAAAAATAAGTAAACGTTAAAAAATTAAAAATAAAATAAAATCTAGTTTGTCTGGGGACACCTGAGTGGCTCAATTGGTTAAGCATCTGGCTCTTGCTTTTGATTCAGGTCATGATCTTATGGTTTGTGTTTCAAGCCCCACATTGGGCTCTGTGCTGTGCTGATAGTGTGGAGCCTGCTTAAGATTCTCTTCTCCCTCTCTGCCCCTCTCCCACATACTCACTCTCTCAAAAATAAATAAACATTAAAAATATTTAAAAATAAAATCTCGCTTTTCTGATGTATGGCTATTCTGGATTTCTTTTGATGTCCCTTAGCATGATAGATGTTTTTCCATCCCATCATTTTCAATATTCAGGTATCTTTAGGTCTAAAATGAGTCCCTTGTAGGCAAAATATAGATGGATCTTGTTATTTTTTGTTTGTTTTTGTTTTTGTTTTGTTTTTTAATCCATCTGATACCCTATGTCTTTTGATTGGAATATTTAGTCCATTTATGTTCAGGATGATTATTGAGAGATATGAATTTAGTGCCACCATGTTGCATGTAGAGTTGGTATTTCTGTTGATGTTCTCTTGTCCTTTTTTTCTCTCCCCTCAGAGTCCCCCTTAAAATTTCTTGTAAGCCTGGCTTAATGGTCACAAACTTTTTTTAGTTTTTATTTGTCTGGGAAACTCTTTATCTCTCCTATTTTGAATGACAGCATTTCTGGATAGAGTATTCGTGGCTGTGTATTATTTTCATTCAGCACGTTGAATATATCTTGCCACTGTTTTCTGCCCTACCAAGTTTCTGTAAACAGATATGCTATAAAACTGGTCTTTCTTCCCTTGTAGCTTAAGGACTTTTTTTTCCTTGCTGGTTTTATGATTCTTTCTTTTTCTGTGTATTTTGTAAATTTGACTATGACATGTCTTGGCAATGGCCAGTTTTTCTTCAATTTAATGGGAGTTCTCTGTGCTTCTTGGATTTTGATGTCTGTTTCCTTCACCACATTATGGAAGCTTTCAGTTATAATTTGCTCATAACCTTCTGCCCCCTTTTGTCTCTCTTCATATTCTGCAATTCATATGATACAAATGTTATTACATTTTAATAAATTTCTGAGTTCCCTAAGTCTGCCTTTGTGATCCTTGTTCATTTGATTATTGAAATTTGCCTCTTCTGAGATCAGTATTTTGTTGTCTTTCATAAAGGATACAAATATCTTCATGTTTGTTTGTTTTGTCCATTTAGAGAAGTCTATTCAGATGCTTTTTCCTCAAATTACATTGTCATCAACTTTCTAATTATATTTATTTCAATTCTGAAATATAATCCAAACCATGCCACAGTTTATGAGTCACTATAAAATCATACACTTATTTTAGTGAATAAACAGGTGCACTTCTTTTTTTTTCAGACAGGTGCACTTCTTAAAGTCTTTACCACTGGGTAGATTTCCCTTCACCACTGACCTTATAGATAGCCCAGGAAGAGGTTGTAATGTTGCAGCCATCCATAGTTGGGTTGCACCTGCATATAGTGCATAACCATCTGTAAACCAGACCCACATTTTTCCTTCCTCTCTCAACTAATGGTAGGTAATCCTCATTATGGAATAGATGTAAGCTGAGAGAAACATCCAATGTATTAGGAGTAAAAACCATGAGGATTTGAACCACTAATTCATGTAACTTACTTGTATCTCCCTGGCTTGCCTAGTCCCAATCATATGTACACTTTTATTTGATGGTAGAGTGATGCTTTGTGAACACAACTTTATGAATATGTGGGTCAGATGATAGGTTATCATAAGACCTCAGGTTACATGGCAAATTAGTGTCTTTTTGTCAAACATTCATTCTCTCTAAACCCAGTGGAAAGCCTAGAGCTGTTTCTCAAAATGGAGAGTAGTTACCTTTAGATAACAGGATCTGGAATAAAAATTTTTAATGTCTGCACTGCTATTACCTATACAGGTTGCCAAAGGTTTCGAACATCATCCCTAACTGTCTATGAAACTTCATGAACCATTGGGTCTGCTGGAATAAATAGCTCAAATGATAGAACACTTTTTAGAGTATATTGAAATTTTGCAATTTTCTCTTGTTTTGGCTCCACTCAAAACTATAATCTTTTTTGATTAATCAAAAAATTGAGTCAAATTAATACCCCAAATGAAGAGCATTTTGTATCCAAAACCCAAAAGAATCCACCAGGCATTTTTTTCCCTCCTTTTGAGTGGTAGGAGGGGCCAGGGGCAACAACTTATCATTTACCTTAAAAAGGATATCTGGACAAATTTCAGTACTCTGGATTCTAGATTTTACTAAGATAGAAGGCCTTAGACTTTATATAGATTTATCCCCCAACCTCTACCATGCAAATGTAATACCAATAAATCTGGAGTACTTGCTATTCTTGCTTAGAGTACTTGCTAATCCCAGTCAGCATAATGTCATCAATGTAATGGACCAGTGTGATAACTGATGGAAGGGAAAAGCATTAAATATAACTGTAAACTAAATAACGACACAGAGTTAGAAAGTTTATAAACCCCTAACATAGAACAGTGAATTTGTTTTCTGGTCTTTTTAGCTGAGAGGAACACTTCAGTGAGCACTGTGGGTAGGTAAGGAGAAAAGGCTTTTGTTAGGTCAATAGCTGCATACTTGTGTACCAAGGATGTGTGAATTTGCTCATGCAATTAAACTACATCTAGTACAACAGCTGCAGCTAAGGTCACTTCTAGGTTAAGCTTGAAGTAATCCACTTTCTTCAAGATCTATCTGTCCAAACAACAGGTGTTGGCGAGGATGTGGAGAAACTGAAACCCTCTTGCACTGATGATGGCAATACAAACTGGTGCAATCACTGTGGAAAACAGTATGGAGGTTCTTCAGAAAGTTAAAAATAGAACTACCCTATGATTCAGCTATTGCACTGCCAGGTATTTACCCAAAGAATACAAAAATACTAATGCAAAGGGATACAGGCACTCTGATGTTTATAGCAGCATTATCTACAATCACCAAATTATGGAAACAGACCAAGTGTCCATTGACTATTGAATGGATAAAAAAGATGTGGTATATATATTTGTGTGTGTGTGCATGTGCATGTATGTGTGTGTGTGTGTGTGTGTGTGTGAGAGAGAGAGAGAGAGAGAGGGAGGGAGGAAGAGAGAGAGTTAATACCTATACCTCTCAAACTATTCAAAAAAAAGTTCCAAATCCATTCTATGAGGCCAGAATTACCATGATAGAAAAATCAGATAAAGACACCACTAAAAAAGAACTACAGGCTAATATCTCTAATTACCATAGATGCAAAAATACTCAACAACATAATAGCAAATAAAATCCAACAATACATGTAAAAACAATCATTCACTGTAATAAAGTGTCATTTATTCCTGGATTACAAAGGTGATTCAATATTCATAAATCAATCAATGTGATACATCACATCAACAAGAGAAAGGATTAAAACCATATGATCTTTCCATAATTTGCCTGAATGTCCATCAACTGACGAATGGATTAAGAAGATGTGATTTATATATACAATGGAATACTACCTGGCAATGACAAAGAATGAAATCTGGCCATTTGCAGCAATGTGGATGGAACTAGAGGGTATTAGGTTAAGTGAAATAAGTCAGGCAGAGAAAGACAGATACCACATGTTTTCACATGTGGATCCTGAGAAACTTAGCAGAAAACTATGGGGGAGAGGAAGGGAAAAAAAGTTACACAGAGGGAGGGAGGCAAACCATAAGAGACTCTTAAGAACTGAGAACAAACTGAGGGTTGATGGGGGGTGGGAGAGAGGGGAAAGTGAGTGATGGGCATGGAGGAGGACACCTGTAGAGAAGAGTTCTGGGTGTTGTATAGAAACCAATTTGACAATAAATTACATTTGATATAAAAAAATATGCACCCTTTAAAAACATATTATCATTTCAATAGATGATGAAAAAGCAATTACAAAGTACAACATCCATTCATGTTAAAAACCCTCAACAAAGTAGATTTAAAGGCATCATACTTCAACATAATAAAGGCCATATATGAAAAACCCATAGCTAACATCATCATTAATGGGTAAAAATTGAGACCTTTTCCTCTAAGGTCAGGACCAAGACAAGGATGTCCATTTTATTCAATATAGTACTGGAAGGTCTAGCTATAGAAATCAGAAAACAAAAAGCATCCAAATCAATAAAGAAGAAGTAAAACTTTAAAACCCAAAAGAATCCATAAAAAAAAAAAACTACTAGAACTAATCAATGAATTCATTAAATTTGCAGTATATAAAATCTATGTACACCAAGAATTAAGGAGCATAAGGAGAAATTAATGAATCAATTCTATTTACAATCGCAGCAAAAACAATAAGATACATAGGAATAAACCTAACCAAAGAGGTAAAAGACATGTACTCTGAAAACTGATGTATTCTGTTACAGGTAAAAGACCTCTATTCTGAAAGCTGTATTCTAAAACACTGATGAAAGAAATTAAAGATGACACAAATAAATGGAAGGACATTCTATGCTTATGGATTAGAAGAACAAATATTGTTAATGTGTCTATACTACCCAAAGCAACCTACATATTCAATGCAATCCTTATCAAGATACTAACAGCATTTTTCACAAAACCAGAACAAACTATCCTAAAATTTGTATGGAACCACAAAAGACCATGAATAGCCAAAGAAATCTTGAAAAAGAAAAGCATAGATGGAGGCATCACGATTCTGGACTTAAAGTTATATTTCAAAGCTGTAGTAATCAAACTGTATGGTACTGGCATGAATTCTTGATATAAAAGAAACAGCAGCAAATAAAATTGACTCAGAGAATATACAACTTGGAGAACCTTGCCACAGCTCTGCAATGTGTTGTCACCTTACTAGTTCTCTAAGAGTCTTCAAAATGGTCTTCTGTTAGTCTATTTAACATCCAACTGCTTTATTTTTTTAATGTTTATTTATTTTTGAGAGAGAGACAGAGTGTGAGTTAGGGAAGAGCAGAGAGAAAGGGAGACACAGAATCAGAAGCAGACTCCAGGCTCTGAGCTGTCAGCACAGAGACTGATGTGGGGCTTGAACTCATTAACTGTGAGATGATGACCTGAGCCAAAGTTGGTCACTGAACCAAATGAGCCACCCGGCACCCCTAATATCCAACTGCTTTATGTTTTTTTTTTATGTTTACTTATTTTTGCGCGGAGAAAGTGAGTGAGGGTGAGTGGGGGAGGGGCAGAGAGAGAGCGACACTCAGAATATGAAGCAGGCTCCAGGCTCTGAGCGGTCAGCCCAGAGCCCAATGCAAGGTTCGAATTCATGGACACCGAGATCATGACCTGAGCTGAAGTTGGCTGCTTAACTGACTGGGCCACCCAGGTGCCCCTATCCAACTGCTTTAGAATGGTTTGGAACATGGTAAGTGAATGAATTCCATGAGCATGGCCCACTGCAATATTTTTCTTCTGAGAAGAAAGTTTCTTGATCCAAAGCAAGATAATGTATTCTGTAAGAACACATTTGGTAATATTGGTTGAAGCTTTGCATACAGGGAAAACAAATTAATATCCAAATAAAATGTATATTGCAGTAAAGACAAAATGCTGCCCCTTTCACGATAGAAGCTGTCCAATGCAGTCAACCTGCCACCAGGTAGTTTGTTTAACTCCTCAGGAAAGGTGTTGTATTAGGAAATTAGTGTTGCTGTCTGTTGCTGGATAATTGGGCACTCATCCTTGGTGAGTGAAAATAATTTTTTTTAATACAGTAATATTCTCCACCTCTGCCTCTATGGCCACTTTGTTCATGAGCCCATGTTTAATACCAGGAGTGGATGAGCTAACTGGTTCCTACAGATTTAACCCATTTGATTATTGAAATCTGCCTCTAATGACTTCACATTTTGGTGAGTATTTACATGGGACAGAAATTTGTTCAGGTATTTAGCTCATTAAGGTTTATCCACATACCTGTTCTCTAAACTTTATTGTCACCAATTTTCCACTTATGTTTCTTTTAAGTCCCTGATAATTAAGCCATTCCATTAGCCACTACCAGGTATATAATCACGCATCTGTACATTTGTCCTTACAATGATAATGATCAGGCACACTGTTCAAGGTTATGCCCCTGCAATAATTTTCATTCACCACTGTTCAACAGAAATGTCTGAGATATGGGCTATAATAATGCAGCTCTCCACATTTGGATAGTGTCTGCATGTATTGCAGAAGCATCTATGAACCAGCCCTACATCTTTTATTCCTTTTTCAACTGATTCAAGAAATTTCTCCATGATACCTTAGGCGTATCAGTGCAGCAGGATTAAGGCAGAAATTGCTTTGATCTCTCCTAGTTAACTTGTGATTTTATCTATTTGTGGTCCTTTCTCTTTTCTTTTTGATAAGCCTGACTAGGTGTTTATCAATTTTGTTAATTCTTTCAAAGAACCAGCTGTAAATTTTGTTGATATATTCCACTGGGATTTTTGGTTATTTGTTCTGTATCATTTATTTCTGCTCCAATCTTTATTATTTCTTATTTTCTGCTGACTTTAAAGTCAGCTTTATTTGCTGTTCCTTTTCTAGCTCCTTTAGGTGTAAGGTTAGGTTGTGTTTTGAAGAACCTTTCTTGCTTCTTAAGATATGCCTGAATTGCAATATATTTCCCTCTTAAGACTGTCTTTGATGCATTCCCAAAGGGTTTGGACTGTTGTGTTTTCATTTTCATTTCCTTCCATGTGTTTTACTTTGTTTCATATTTAATATCCTGGCCAATCCATTCATTCATTAGTAGAATGTTCATTAACCTCCATGCATTTGAAGACTTTCCAATTTTTTTCTTGTGGTTGACTCCAAGTTTCATAGCGTTGTGATCTGATTATATGCATGAACGGATCTCAATCTTTTAATACCTGTTGAGGGCTGATTTGTGACCCAATGTGTGCTCTATTCTGGAGAATGTTCCATGTGCACTCAAGAAAAATGTGTATTCTGCTGCTTTGGCATGAAATGTTCTGAATGTATCTGTTAAGTCCTTCTGGTCCAGTGCATCAGTCAAAGCCATTTTCCTTGTTGATTTTTGGCTTAAATGATGTGTCCGTTGCTATAAATAGTATGTTAAAGTCACTACTATTATTATATTATTATCAATGAGTTTCTTTATGTTTGTTGTTAGTTGAGTTATATATTTGAGTTCTCCCAAGTTGGAGACATACATATTTACAGTTGTTAGATCTTAATGGATAGACCCCTTAATTCTGATATAATGTCTTTCTTCATCTCTCATGTTTTATAATATTTGTTTTAAAATCTAGTTTGTCTGTGATAAGTATGGCTACTCTGGCTTTCTTTTGACACCCATTAACATGATAGATTGTTCTCCATCCCCTCATTTTCAATCTGCAGGTGTCTTTAGGTAAAATGAGTTTCCTGTAGGCAGCATACAGATAGACCTTGTTTTTTTATCCATTCTTTTATCCATTGCTTTGGGTAGTATAGACATTTAAACAATGTTAGTTATTCCAATCCATTAATATGGAATACATTTTCATTTCTTTGATTCCTCTTCAAGTTCTCTCATAAGTCCTCTATTGTTTTCATAGTTCAGATCTTTTACCTCCTTGGTTAGGTTTATTTCTCAGTGTCTTATTGCTGCTGGTGCAATTGTAAAAGGGATTGTATCCTTAATTTCTTTTTCTCCTGCTTCATTATTGATGTATATAAATGCAACACATTTCTGTACATTGATTTCCTATCCTGAAGCTTTGCTGAATTCATGTATTAGTTATAGCAATTTTTTGGTGGAGTTTTTTTGGGTTTTCTATATGGGGTATCATGTCATCCACAAATAGGGAAAGTTTGACTTCTTCTTTATCAATTTGGATGCATTTTATTTCTTTTTGTTATCAATTGTTGAGGCTAGGACCACAGTACTACATTAAATAGTAGTAATGACAGTGGACATCCTTGTCTTATTATTGACCATAGGAGAATGGTTCTCAGTTTTTCCCCATTAAAGATAATAGTTCTGGGTCTTTCTTACATGACCTATGTTATATTGAAGTATGTTCCATCTATCCCTACTTTGTTGAGGGCTTTCATCAAGAATGGATGCTATATTTTTTCAAACAACTTTTTCTAAATCTATTTAAAGGATCATATTGCTTTTTTCCTTTATTTTATTAAAGTGGCATATTACATTGATTAATTTGTGAATATTGAACCACTCCTGCAGCCAAAGAACAAATCCCACTTGATCGTGGTGAATCATTCTTTCAATGTACTCTTGAATTCAATTTGATAGTATCTTGTTGAGGAGTTTTTCATCCAGGTTCATCAAGGATGTTGGCCTGTAAGAGGAGAAGCCAACATGGCAGAGAAGTAGGGGGAATCCTTTGCTTGTCTCTCAAAAAAAAAGTGTAGAAGCCAAAGGGCTTTGAACACCAGAGCCTAGGAGGAAGAGAAGGAATCTACTAGGAAGAAAATGGGAAAGCTGTAAAAAAGATAGGTGGGTAACTGCAAACTAGGGGAGATTAAAAAAAAGGCTGTGTGGGCATGGAGAAAAGGGACCCCCTTCTGTGGAAGGACAAAGGGAAGAGAAAGAGTGGATAGGGAAGTGCAAGACCCTATCTGGACAGGAGAAAGACCTCAGACTAAGACTGAGAGGGATCTGATCTCTAAATGAAGGTCTTTCTTTGGACTCGAGCTGGCTCCCTGTTTGCATACCTGGGCAGGAAGGGGAGCCAAGCCTGGGTGAGGTTTCAAGTAAGAGACTCAGTCCACACCTGGAGAAAGTGGTTCCCTCCCTGGATGGCTGCATGATAGTACACAAGCAGCTTGCGTCCACCATCCCTGGGCACAGTCGCTGGGCTGAGGGCTCAGTCTGCAGGAGTATAAGGCTGCCATTTCCCTAGAGTGCTGTGGAAAAAGACAAAGTCTGCCTGCATCCTCCACCCTGGGGACTCACTGCAGTGAGCACAGCGGCTCATTCTGCAGTAAGAAAAGGCAGTGCTCCCTGAAATATGGGGGACAAAGTCAGCCAAGACCACATACAGCTTCACTGAGAGGAGCTTCCCCAGTGCCAGAGAGCATGGAGTGTGACTTTGAATCCTAGCCAAGTGCAGGGTAAGGGGATTTGGCAGAGCAAGAAGGACTGACCCGTCTGTGCCCACAGCACAGTGATGACAACTCAAACTGAGTCCATTGGGCCCAGCTCCATGGAGAAGAGACTGGGGGATCACCATTGTCCCTCCCCCACCACCACCAAGGCAGAGATCACTCCCAGGGCTGATAGTGGAGGTGGGTTCAGATTTCACCAAACCACGCCCCCTTGCACTGGGTAACTGCATATCCACTGGAATGACACAGATCCTGCGGACAGCTACTCCCAACCAGTGATGCAGCAATGCCTGGATTAACTCTAGGTCAATTCTGGATAAATAGATATATCCCCCCCCCCTCAATTTCTCCTCCTTATCTCTTCCCGCCCCTGGGCTGGATACTGTGATTATTGGTCTGTATAAACAGACATATTTAATCCATTGTCTTGATACATGTTTTATACCTCCTTCTTTACACTCCTTTCTCTCTCTCTGAAATAATCAAGCCATACAGTTTTTCTGTCTGGATAACTTTATTTTCATTTCATTTTCTCTGCCTCCTTCTTTATTTTCCTTTCTCTCTCTCTGGATTAAGCCTTTTAGTCTCTCTGGTAATCAAAGTTTATTACCCCCCCCACCCTGCTCCTGTCATTTCTCTCTTTGTATATGCTCTTCCATCAGCACCACCTCCACCCTCTTCTTTACTTGTGGTCAGTGTTTTAGGGGGTTTTGTTTTTAGTCTTTAGGGTTTTGTTTTTCTTTATTTGTTTGTGTTATTTGTTTGTGTGCTTGCGTGCTTTTGTATCCTGTTTGTCTATCTGTTTTCCTTTACAGGGCTACTCCAAGGAACAAATCAAAGCACACCTGGTGGAAGGTCCAAAATATTACTAGGAGTAGGGTAATAAAATAACCAAAGTCACAACAAGAGAGATCAGGGAACAATTCTAGAAAAAGCACTTCCTTAAGGGCCAGGCCCTGGACAGGGTATGACCCTCCTTTAATATAGCAGTGCTCACAGGTGCAGAGCACACAACAAGCTTTTAAAATGCATAAGGGACAGAAAACTAGCCAAAATGATGAAACAGAAGAATTCTCCAGAAAAAAAATTCCAGAAGTAGTGACAGCTAATGAATTGATCAAAACCAATTTGAGCAATATAACGGAACAAGAATTTAGAATAATAGTCATAAAATTAATCGCTGGGCTTGAAAAAAAGCATAGAGGACAACAGAGAATCTAGTGCTACAGATATCAAAGTACTAAAAAATAGTCATGATGAATTTAAAAATGCCATGAATGAGGTGCAAAATAAAATGGAGGCTGCCACAGCACGGATTGAAGAGGCAGAGGAGAGAATAGGTGAATTAGAAGATAAAATTGTGGAAAAACAGGAAGCTGAAAAAAGAGTTAAAAAAATCCAGGAGTATGAGGGGAAAATTGGAGAACTAAGTGATGCAATCAAATGGAACAATATCCATATCATAAAATTCCAGAAGGAGATGAAGAGAGAGAAAGGGGCTGAAGGTGTGCTTGAAAAAATCTTAGCTGAGAACTTCCCTGATCTGGGGAAAGAAAAAGGCATTGAAATCCAAGAGGCACAGAGAACTCCCTTCAGACGTAACTTGAATTGATCTTCTGCATGACATATCATAGTGAAACTGGCAAAATACAAGGATAAATAAAGAGAATTCTGAAAGCAGCTAGGGATAAATGGGCCTTAACATACAAAGGTAAACACATAAAGGTAGTAGTAGACCTATCTACTAAAACTTGGCAGGCCAGACAGGAATAGGAGGAAATCTTCAATGTGATGAACAGGAAAAATATGCAGCCGAGAATACTTTACCCAGCAAGTCTGTCATTCACAATAGGAGAGATAAAGGTTTCCAAAACAAACAAAAACAGAAGGAATTCATCACCACTAAAACAGCCCTACAAGAGATCCTAAGGGGGACTCTGTGAGTGAAATGTTGCAAGGACCACAAAGTACCAGAGACACCACTACAAGCATGAAGCCTACAGATAATACAATGACTCTAAACCCATGTCTTTCTATAATAACACTGAATGTAAATGGACTAAATGCTCCAACCAAAAGACATGGGGTATCAGAATGGAAAAAAAAAACAAAACAAAAAAATAAGACCCATCTATTTTCTGTCTACAAGAGACCCATTTTAGACCTGAGGACACCATCAGATTGAAAGTGAGGGGATGGAGAACTATTTATCATACTACTGGAACTCAAAAGAAAGCTGGAGTAGCCAAACTTATATCAGACAAACTAGACTTTATTTAAGGCTGTAACAAGAGATGAAGAAGGACATTATGTAATAATTATAGGGTCTATCCATCAGGAAGAGCTAACAATTATCAATGTCTATGTGCCAAATACGGGAGCCCCCAAATATATAAACCAATTACTCACAAACATAAGCAACCTTATTGACAAGAATGTGATAATTGCAGGAGACTTTAATACTCCACTTACAGTATGGATAGTAATGGATAGATCATTTAGACAGATAATAAATAAAGAAACAAGGACCCTGAATAATACATTGGATCAGATGGACATGAGAGATATATTTAGAACTCTGCGTACCAAAGCAACAGAATATATTTTCTTCTCGAGGGCACATGGAACATTCTCCAAGATAGATCACATACTGACTGGGTCACAAAACAGCCCTTCATAAGTATAAAAGAATTGAGATCATACCATGCATACTTTCAAACCACAATGCAATGAAACTTGAAATCAACCACGGGAAAAAGTCTGGAAAACCTCCAAAAGCATGGAGGTTAAAGAATACCCTACAAAAGAATGAAAGGGTCAACCAGGCAATTAGAGAATAAATTAAAACATATATGGAAACAAATGAAAACGAAAATACCACAATCCAAACACTTTGGGATGCAGCAAAGGTGTTCCTGAGAGGAAAATACATTGCAATCCAGGCCTATCTCAAGAAACAAGAAAAATCCCAAATATAAAGCCTAACTACACACTTAAAGGAACTAGAGCAGAACATCAAAGACACCCCAAACCCGGCAGAAGAAGAGAAATAATAAAGACCACAGCAGAAATAAACAATACAGAATAATAATAAAAAAAAAAACAGTAGGGGAGATCAATGAAACCAAGAGTTGGTTTTTGAAAAAATAAACAAAATTGATAAACCTTTAGCCAGGCTTCTCAGAAAGAAAATGTAGAACACTAAAAAAGATAAAATCATGAATGAAAATGGAATTATTACAATCAATCCCTCAGAAATACAAGAAATTATCAGGGAATACTATGAAAAATTATATGCCAACAAACTGGACAACCTAGAAGAAATGGACAAATTCTTAGCACCCACACAATTCCAAAACCCAAACAGGAAAAAATAGAAAACTTGAACAGACGCATAACCAGCAAAGAAATTAAATCAGTTATCAAAAATTTCGCAACAAATAAGAGCTCATGGCCAGATGGCTTCCCTGGGGAATTATACCACATATTTAGAGCAGAGATGGGTATTAACCCATCCTTCTCAAGCTGTTCCAAAAAATAGAAAGGGAAGGAACACTTCCAGATCCATTGTATGAAGTCAGCATTACTTTGATTCCAAAACCAGACAGAGACCCAGCAAAAAAAGAGAACTACAGGTCAATATCCCTGATGAATATGGATGCAAAAATTCTCAATAAGATACTAGCAAATCAAATTCAACAGCATATAAAAATAATTATACACCATGATCAAGTGGGATTCATTCCTGGGCTGCAGGGATAGTTCAATTTTCACAAATCAATCAATGTGGTACATCATATTAATAAAAGAAAAGAATCATATGATCCTGTCAATCGATGCAGAAAAAGCATTTGACAAAATTCAGCATCCTTTCTTAATAAAAACCCTCAAGAAAGTCTGGATACAAGGAACATACATCAATATCATAAAAGCCATTTATGAAAAGCCCACAGCTAATATCATCCTCAATGGGGAAAAACTGAGAGCTTTCCCCCTGAGATCAGAAACATGACAGGGATGTCCACTGTCAGCACTGTTGTTTAACATAGTGTTGGGGGTTCTAGCATCAGCAGCCACACAACAAAAGGAAATCAAAGGCATCAAAATTGGCAAAGATGAAGTCAAGCTTTCACTTTTGGCATATGGCATGATACTATACAAGGAAAACCCTGGAGACTCCACCAAAAGTCTACTAGAACTGATACATGAATTCAGCAAAGCTGCAGGATACAAAATCAATGTAAAGAAATCAGTTGCATCGTTACACGCTAATAATGAAGCAACAGAAAGACAAATAAAGAAACTGATCCCATTCACAAATGCACAAAGAAGCATAAAATACCTAGGAATAAACGTAACCAAACATGTACAAGATCTGTATGCTGAAAACTATAGAAAGCTTATGAAGGAAATTGAAAAGCTATAAAGAAATGGATAAACATTCCATACTCATGGATTGGAAGAATAAATATTGTTAAAATGTCAATACTACCCAAAGCTATCTACACATTCAGTGCAATCCCAATCAAAATTGCACCAGCATTCTTCTCAGGGCTAGAGCAAGCAATCCTAAAATAGCCAAAGTAATATTGAAAAAGACCAAAGCGGAAGGCATCACAGTCCCAGACTTTAGCCTCTACTACAAAGCTGTCATCATCAAGACAGCATGGTATTGGCACAAAAACAGACACATAGACCAATGGAATAGAATAGAAACCCCAGAACTAGACCCACAAAAGTATGGCCAACTAATCTTTGACAAAGCAGGAAAGAATATCCAATGGAAAATAGTCTCTTTAACAAATGGTGCTGGGAGAACTGGACAGCAACATGCAGAAGAATGAAACTAGACTACTTTCTTAAACCATTCAGAAAAACAAATTCAAAATCAATGAAGGACCTGAATGTGAGACAGGAAACCATCAAACCCCTAGAGGAGAAAGCAGGAAAAAACCTCTCTGAACTCAGCCACAACAATTTCTTACTTGACACATCTCCAAAGGCAAGGGAAATAAAAACAAAAATGAACTATTGGGACCTCATGAAGATAAAAAGCTTCTGCACTGCAAAGGAAACAATCAATAAAACTAAAAGGCAACCAACAGAATGGGAAAATATATTTGCAAATGACGTATCGGACAGAGGGCTAGTATTCAAAATCTATAAAGAGCTCACCAAACTGCACACCCAAAAAACAAATAATCCAGTGAAGAAATGGGCAGAAAACATGAACAGACACTTCTCTAAAGAAGACATCCGGATGGCCAACAGGCACATGAAAAGATGCTCAACATTGGTCCTCATCAGGGAAATACAAATCAAAACCACACTCAGATACCACCTCACACCGACCAGAGTGGCTAAGATGAACAAATCAGGAGACTATAGATGCTGGCGAGGATGTGGAGAAATGGGAACCCTCTTGTACTGTTGGTGGGGATGCCAACTGGTGCAGCTACTCTGGAAAACAGTGTGGAGGTTCCTCAAAAAGTTAAAAATAGATCTACCCGATGACCCAGAAATAGCACTGCTAGGAATTTATCCAAAGGATACAGGAGTGCTGAGGCATTGGGGCGCTTGTACCCCAATGTTTATAGCAGCACTCTCAACAATAGCCAAATTATGGAAAGAGCCTAAATATCCATTAACTGATGAGTGGATAAAGAAATTGTGGTTTATATACAGAATGGAATACTACATGGAAATGAGAAAGAATGAAATATGGCCTTTTGTAGCAACGTGGATGGAGCTGGAGAGTGTTATGCTAAGTGAAATAAGTCATACAGAGAAAGATACCATATGCGTTCACTCTTATGTGGATCCTGAGAAACTTAACAGAAGACCATGGGGGAGGGGAAGGGGGAAAAAAAGGGTTAGAGAGGGAGAGAGCCAAAACATAAGAGACTCTTAAAAACTGAGAACAAACTGAGGGTTGATGGGGGATGGGAAGGAGGGGGGGTGGGCGATGGGTATTGAGGAGGGCACATTTTGGGATGAGCACTGGGTATTGTATGGAAACAATTTGACAATAAATTTCATATTAAAAAAAAAGAAAAAGAAAATTATGGGATAATGAAAGAAGAGCAGTCATCATTCAAGTTATTTTTCCCTTTGAGAAATTACACTAGTATCAATAAAATCTCAGAAACAGTTTAAAAATTAAATGTATGCCTCCACATATTTTCTTCTTTTTTTTTCCCTTTAATTTACTACTTTGCTTTTTATGTGAGATTATCCTAAGCAAAGTAGACTTTTTAAAAAATAGATTTTTGAGAATTTGAGGAACACTTAATTTATAGAAGTGCTTGTTTATCTCTAAGCATTTTTGGTAGGATTATTTTAAGGTATTTTATAAATTAATTTAGTAATATAATGCAAATATAGAAAATGCCATATACAAAACATACATGCATTCATATATATGTAACATAAACATGCATACATAAACCTAAAGATATGCAAAATAGTATTTAATATCTTTTACTCTAAAATATAAAAGCAATCTCACTGGTTTATCTCTAGTTTATATTTTTATCTTCTGGCAAATGAGCAGGCAAGTAATATATATATTTATAAATTTATATATTTACTGATGTTTGTGAAGGAGATAATTAATATGTTCATTTGCTTAGAAATGTAATCTGATGTGGGCTAGGATGTAAACAGTAGGCCAATGACTGAGGAGATATCTAACATCTGCTTGGATGTCTCTCAAGCCTATCTTAGTGGAGAAAACATCCAGGTTTGTTTCCTAATATTATTTTTTTCTCTTTTCAGCCTCAGGTGATTTGTTGGGGTGGGTGATAGGTCTCTTTCCCATTTTGAGACATTAATAGAGGGTAGGGGCCCTAAAGTTCAAGTGACTGTGAGATCTGAGGGTCTGAGGTGGAAAGGGATAGGCTGGCTGAGGGACAGAGGGTTAGAGGAAGGGCTTCAAAGTGGTCATACAAAAAATAATAATAATAATGGAACCAGAGGAAAGATCCAATGCATTAAAATGAGAAACTTCTAGAAGATGGTGGGCTAAGAGATTCTCAAGCTCACCTTGTCTATGAACACACCTAGATAACAGACACATCAGTACAAATAACCCAGAAAACAAACCAAAGAGTGGTATAAATGACTTTTTACAGTTAATCATAGAGAGGAGGCCACATCAGGAAAAGTAGGAGGGGCAGAGATGTCAGTGAAAAATAAACTCCTAGCAGGACTAGACACAAAAAAGCAGGGAAACCACAAACACAGAGAATAGAGAGGAGCTGACTCAATACCAGGCACCAAAGACACAGAGGAACTGCCCTGGGAAGACGAGTCCCCATAACATTTGCCTTTGAAAACCAGTGGGCCTTAAATTTATGGGTTTTTGCAATCAGCTGGGATTAACTCCAGGTACTTTAAAAATCATCAGTCTTGGGGCGCCTGGGTGGCACAGTCGGTTGAGCATTCGACTTCAGCCAGGTCACGATCTCGCGGTCCGTGAGTTCGAGCCCGGTGTCAGGCTCTGGGTTGATGGCTCGGAGCCTGGAGCCTGTTTCCGATTCTGTGTCTCCCTCTCTCTCTGCCCCTCCCCCGTTCATGCTCTGTCTCTCTCTGTCCCAAAAATAAATGAAAAAAAAAATCATCAGGCTTAACTCTGGGAGAGCCCAAGGGCCAAAGAAAACTGAGCCCCTACCCTTAAAGACACAGTATAACAAAAAAATTTGCCAAAATATAGAACCAACCATCTGAAAGCACCTTGGGTATAAAAGAAGCAGATTTACTTACTAATCTTAGTATGTGTGCTGGAGGGTCAGGGATATTTAGAGAACAAATAGATATGGCCAGTGTCATTTCTCTTCTGCCCCCAAGCTTAGATAGCTGGACACGGAGCCAGCAGGAACACTTTCCACCTACCTTACAAATATCACACTTTCTCCAGAGGATTAAAAACATCCAACCTGCCACTCAGTAGGTGTCACTCCAGATCATACCCTGCTATGACTCATCCCGCAAGCAACCCTGGCAAGGAGAAGTGATGATCCAAAGTGACTCCCCCCAGGACAGGGGGAGATTGCACACACACACACACACACACACACACACACACACACACACAGCTTCAGGAGCCAAACCTTATAATTGCAGTGTGGAGAGAATGCACTTCTGATCCGTATATCTGCAGCCCTAGAAGACAGACTTGGGGGCAATCATCTGCTCTGACTTCTAGCTGCACCTGCCAACAAGTATCTCTCAGGAAGAAACACAGTGAGATTATCCTGCAATTCTAGGTAATTGCATCCCTGAAAGATAGAATGGGGACAGGCAGCTGGTCTGACTTCTGACACCACCCAATTAAAAACTTCTATGGTGGCACCAAACTGACACTTTTTACAGCTGAGGGACCATACCTGGCCTACAACAGGCAAAGTGGGAGCACCCACGTACATAAAGCAACTATTACAGATGTAAAGGGGGGAAAAAGGTAGTATAGATATTGTAGAGGACTTTAACACCCATTTACATTAATAAATAGGTCATCTTTGGGGCATCTGGGTGGCTCGATCAGTTATGCGTTCAACTTTGGCTCAGGTCATGATCTCAGGTTGTGAGTTCGAGCCCCGCATCAGGCTCTATGCTGACAGCTCAGAACCTGGAGCCTGTTTCGGATTGTGTGTCTTTCTTTCTTTCTGTCTTTCCCCTGCTCAAGCTCTGTCTCTCTCAAAAACAAACATTTAAAAATTTAAAATAAATAAATAAATTAATTAATTAATTAATAAGTCATCTAACCAGAAAATCAACAAGGAGACAGTGACTTTGAATGACATATTTCATGGGATGGACACAACAGGTATATCCAGAATACTCCAACCCAAAACAACAACATACACCTTCTCTTCCAGTGTACATAAAACATTTTTGAGAACAGATCACGTTAGGCCACAAAATAAGTCTCAATAAATTTTTAAAAAATCAAAATCACATTGTGCATCTTTTCTGACCACAGTAGTATCCAACTAAAAATTAATCACAAGAGAAAATCTGAAACAGGTACAAATACATGGAGATTAAATAACATGCTACTAAAAAAGTAATGAGTCAACCAAGAAATCAAAGAGGAAACAGAAATAATACATGGAGACAAATAAAAATAAAAATAAATGGTCCAAAATCTTTGGGATTCACCAAAATCCCTTTTATAATTGCACTAAAATAATATAATACCTAGAAATAAGCTTAAGTAAGAAGGTGGTATATCTATACTCAAAAACTATACAATGTTGATGGAAGAAATTGAAGATGACACAAATAGATGGAAGGATATTCCATGCTCATGGATTGAAAGAACAAATATTGTGAAAATGCCAATACCACCCAAAGCAATCTTCAGATTTAATACAATCCCTATCAAAATGCCAACAACATTTTTCACAGAGCTACAATAAATAATTATAAAATTTGTGTGGAATGACCAAAGACCCTGAGGAACCAAGGTAATCTTTAAAAAAAAAAAATTGAATGGCTAACATTAACAACTCAGGCAACAACAGATGTTGGTGAGGATGCGGTGAAAGAGGATCTCTTTTGCATTGTTGGTGGCAATGCAACCTGGTGCAGCCACTCTAGAAAACAGTATGCAGGTTTCTCAAAAAACTAAAAATAGAATTACCCTAGGACCCAGCAATTGGACTACTAGGCATTTATCCACAGGATACAGATATGCTGTTTCGAAGGGACATATGCACCCCCATGTTTATAGCAGCACTATCAACAATAGCCAAAGTATGGAAAGAGCTCAATGGATGAATGGATAAAGAAGATGTGGTATATATACAATGGAGTATTACTCGGCAATCAAAAAGAATGAAATCTTGCCATTTGCAAGTACGTGGATGGAACTGGAGGGTATTATGCTATGTGAAATTAGTCAGTCAGAGAAAGTAAAAAATCATATGACTTCACTCATTTGAGGATTTTAAGAGACAAAACAGATGAACATAGGGGAAGGGAAACAAAAATAATATAAAAACAGGGAAGGGGACAAAACAGAAGAGACTCATAAATATGGAGAACAAACTGAGAGTTGCTGGAAGGGATGTGGGAGAGGGGTTGGGCTAAATGGGTAAGGGGCATTAAGGAATCTACCAAAATCATTGTTTCACTATATGCTAATTTGGATGTAAACTTTAAAAAATAAAAAATAAAATTTAAAAAAAGAAAAAATTAAAAAGGTGTATTTATTTTTGAGAAATAGAGACAGAGTGTGAGCAGGGGAGGGGAAGAGAGTGGAAGACACAGAATCTGAAGCAGGCTCCAGGCTCTGAGCTATCAGCACAGAGTCTGATGTGGGGCTCAAACTCCAGACCCGTTAGATCATGACCTGAGCCAAAGTCAACCAACTAAGCCACCCAGGCACCCCAAGCCAAAGCAGTCTTAAGGAAGAAGAACAATGGAAATCACAATCCCAGATTTTATTTTTTTATTTTTTTTTTCAACGTTTATTTATTTTGGGGACAGAGAGAGACAGAGCATAAACGGGGGAGGGGCAGAGAGAGAGGGAGACACAGAATTGGAAACAGGCTCCAGGCTCTGAGCCATCAGCCCAGAGCCTGACGCGGGGCTCGAACTCACGGACCGCGAGATCGTGACCTGGCTGAAGTCGGACGCTTAACCGACTGCGCCACCCAGGCGCCCCAATCCCAGATTTTAAAATATACTACAAAGCTGTAGTAATCAAAACCATATAGTGCTGACACTAAAATAGACACATAGATCAATAGAACAGAAAGTGAAGAAATAAACTCATACTTTTTTCCTTTTAGTTTTTATTTAAATTGCAGTAAGAATACTGTGTAATACTAGTTTCAAGTGTACAATTCAGTGATTCAATACTTAATGCAACGCCTGTTGTACATCACAAGTGCTCTTCTTAATCCCCACACCTATTTAACCTTTCCCCCCATGAAACTCCCCTCTGGTAACCATAAATTTGCTCTGTATAATTAAAAGTCTGTTTCTTGGTTTTCTTTTTTCTTGTTTTCTCCTGTAAATGCTTGCTCTGTTTCTTAAATTACACGTATGAGTGAAATCATAAGATATTTGTTTTTCTCTGGCTGACTTATTTAGCTTAGTGTAATACTTTCTAGCTCCATCCACATCGTAGCAAATGTCAAGATTTCATTGTTTTTCATGGCTGAGTAATATTACATTGCATATGTATACCCCATCTTATTTATCCATTCATCACTCTGTGGACACTTGGGCTGTTTCCATAATTTGACTGTTGTTGATATTGTTGCTCTAAACATTGAGGTGTATGTATACCTTTGAATTAGCACTTTCATATTCTTTGGGTAAATACCTAGTAGTGCAATTTCTGGATCATAGAGTAGTTCTATTTTTAACTATTTGAGGAACCTCCATGCTGTTTTCCAGAGTGGATACACCAGTTTGCATTCCCACCAACATTGAAATAAATTTCCCCTTTCTCTGCATCCTCACCAACATCTATTGTTTCTTTTGTTGTTAATTTTAGTTATTCTGAAAAGTGTAAGGTGATGTCTCATTACATTTTTGATTTGTAGTTCCCTGATGATGAGTAATGTTGAGCATCTCTTCATGTGTCTGTTAGCCATCTGGATGTCTTCTCTGGAAAAATGTCTATCCATGTTTTCTGCCCATTTATTCACTGGACTATTTGGTTTTTGGGTGTTGAGTTTAAGAAACTATAGATTTTGGATACTAACCCTTTATCAGATATGTCATTTGCAAATATCTTCTCCCATTCTGTAGGTTGTCTTTTAGTTTTATTGACAATTTCCTTTGCTCTGCAGAAGCTTTTTATTTTGATGGAGTCTCAGTAGTTTATTAATGCTTTTATTTCCCTTACTCGGGAAACATATCTGGTAAGAAGTTTCTATGGCCAATGTCAAAGAGGTTACTGCACATGTTTTCCTCTAGGATTCTTTTAAATGTTTACTTATTTTTGAGAGAGAGGGAGAGAGCATGAGTGGGGGAGGGGCAGAGAGAGAGGGAGACACGTAATCTGAAGTAGGCGCCAGGCTCTAAGCTGTCAGCACAAAGACCAATGGGGGGCTCGAACCCATGAATCATGAGATCATGATCTGAACTAAAGTTCGATGCTCAACCAATTGAGCCACCCAGGCGCCCCACTCTTCTAGGATTTTAATGGTTTTCTGACTCACATTTAGGTCTTAACCCATTTTGTAGTTATTTTTGTTATGGTGTAAAAAAGTGGTCCAGTTTCATTCTTTGGCATGCAGCTGTCCATTTTCCCCAAAACAATTTGTTGAAGAGACTATCTTTTTTCCCACTGGATATTCTTTCTTGCTTTGTTGAAAATTAGCTGCCTAGTTGTGAGTTATGTCCCGCATTTTATATTCTATTCAATTTATCTCTGTGTATATTTTGGTACCAGGGCATACCATCTCGATCACTACTGCTTTGTAATCGAACTTGGATTACAGAATTGTGATGCCTCCAGCTTTGCTTTTTTTTTTTTTCGAGTTTGCTTTGGTTATTTGGGATCTACTATGGTTCCATACCAATTTTCAGATTGTTTGTTCTAGTTATGTAAAAAATGATGTTGTAATATTGTAATAGGAATTGCATTAAGTGTATATTTTTGGGTACTATAGACATCTTTAATTTATATCATCAGTGTTTATAGTTTTCAGAGTACAGATTTTTTTTTTTTACCTTTCTGGTCAGGTTGATTCCTAGGTATCTTATGGTTTTTGGTGCAATTGTTAATGGGATTGATTCCTTAATTTCTCTTTCTGATGCTTCATTATTGGTGTAGAGAAATGCAGCAGTTTTCCTCACATTGATTTTGTATCCTGTGACTTTACTGAATTCATGTTTCAGTTCTAAACATTTTTGGTGGAGTCTTTCAGGTTTTCTCTGTGGAGTATCATGTCTTGTTCAAATAGTAAAAGTTGAGTTCTTTGTCAGTTTTAATGCCTCTTATTTCTTTTTGTTGTCTGACTGTTGTGGGTAAAACTTCTAGTCCTCTGTTAAATGACAATGGTGAGTGGACACCCTTGTCTTGTTCCTGACGATAGAAGAAAAGCTTTCATGTATCTCCCACTGAGGATGATATTTTCTGTGGTTCTTCATGTATGGCCTTTATTATGTTGAGGTATGTTTCCTCTAACTCTACGTTGTTGAGAGTTTTTATCATGAATGGGTATTGTACTTTTTCAATGCTTTTTTCTGCATCTATTGAGTGATTATATGGTTCTCATTTTTTCTTTAAAGGGGGCATATCACGTTGATTGATTTGCATATATATAACCACCTTTGTGGCTAGGTATAAATTCCACTTGATTTTGGTGAATGATTCCTTTAGTGTACTCTTGGATTCAGTATTGCTAGTATTTTACTGAGAATTTTGGCATCCATGTTCATCAGGGATATTGGCCTATGATTCCCTTTTCTAGAGGGGTCTTTATCTAGTTTTGACATCAGGGTAATGCTGACTTCATAGAATGAATTTGGGAGTTTTCATACCTTTTCTATTTCTTGGTATAGTTTGAGAAGCATAGGTATTAGGTATTCTTTAAATGTTTGATAGAATTAACCTGTGAAGCCATCTGGCACTGGACTTTTGTTTGTTAAAAATGTTTGAATATTGATTCAATTTCTTCACTGGTTATGGGTCTGTTCAAGTTTTCTATTTCTTCCTCTTTCAGTTTTGGTGGTTTGTATGTTACTAGGAATTTATCCATTTCTTCCAGATTGCCCAATTTTTGGTATGTAGTTATTCATAATATTCTCTTATAGTTGTTTGTATTTCTGTGGTGTTGGTTATTTCTCCTTTATCATTTGTTATTTTATTTATTTGGGTTCTTTCACTTTTATTTTTGATAATACTGGATAAGGGTTTATCAATTTGATTAATTATTTCAAAGAACTAGTTCCTGTTCTTATTGATCTGATGTGTTGTTTCTAAGTTTCCATATCATGTATTTCTGCTGGTTTAGGCTTCATTTGTGTTTCTTTTTCTAATACTTTAGGTGTAAGGTTAGGTTGTTAATTTGAGATTTTTCTTTCTTCTTGAGGGAGACCTGTATTGTATATACTTCCCTATTAGGATCACTTTGTTGCATCCCAAAAGTTTTGGACCATGGTGTTTTTATTTTCATTTTTTCCCATGTACTTTTAAAATTGCTTTGATTTCCTGGCTGAACCATTCATTGTTTAATAGCATGTTATTTAATCTCCATGTATTTGTGGTCTTTCCATTTTTTTTCTTGTGGTTGACTTCAAGTTTCATAGCATTGTGGTCAGGAAATATGCATGGTATGATTTCAAAATTTTTGTACTTGTTGAGGCCTGACTTGTGACCTAGTATGTGATCTATTCTAGAGAATTTCCCACGTGCACTTGAAAAGAATGTGTACTCTGAGTTTCTAGGATGGAATGTCCTGACTATATCTGTTAAGTCTGTCTGTTCCAGTGTGCCATTCAAAGTCATTGTTTTCTTGTTGATTTTCTGCTTAGATGATCTGTCCATTGCTGTAAGTTGGGTGTTAAAGTCTCCTATTGTTATTGTATTATTATCAATGATTTCCTTTATGTTTGTTACAAACTGTTGTATATATTTGGATGTTTCAAGTTATGGTAATAAATATTTACAATTGTTAGATCTTCTTAGTGGATTGTCCTCTTTATTATGATGCAGTGCCCTCTTTCATTTCCTGTTACAGTGTTTGGTTTAAAGTCTAGTTTGTCTGATATAAGTATTGCTACTCCGGCTTGATTTTGACATCCTTTTGGCTGATAAATATTTTTCCATCTTCTCACTTTCAACCTGCAGGTAACTTTAGGTCTAAAATGAGTCTCTTGTAGGCAGCATATGGATAGTTTTTTTTTTTTAATCCAGTCTAAAACCGGATGTCTTTTCATTGGAACATTTAGTCCATTTACATTCAGAGTAATTATTGATAGGTATGCACTTAATGACATTTTATTACTTGTTTTGTCAACATTTCTGGAGACTTTCCCTGTTCTTTTCTTATGTACCCTCCTCACTTTTGGTCTATCCTACCCACTCAAAGAGTCCCCTTTAATATTTCTCTCAGGGCTCTTTTAGTGGTCAAGAACAATTTTAGTTTTGTCTATGAAACTCTTTATTTTTCCTTCTATTCTGAGTGACAGACTTGCTGGACAGAGTATTCTTGGCTGCATATTTTTTCTCATTCAGCTTGTTCAATATATCATGCGACTCACTTCTAGATTGCCAAGTTTCTGTGGAGAGATCTGCAGCTATCCTTATGGATCTTCCCTTGTGAGATAGGGACTTCTTTTGTCTCGCTGCTTTTAGGATTTTTCCTTATCATTATATTTTGCAGACTACACTATGTCTTGGTATTGGCCTGCTTTTGTTGATTTTGATGGAGGTTCTCCATGTTTCCTAGATTTGGACATCTGTTTCTTTTCCCAGATTACAGAAATTTTCAGCTATTATTTTCTCAAATAAATTTTCTGGGCCTTTTCTCCCTTTTCTCCTGGGATTCCTATAATACAAGTATTATTACATTGATGGAGTCACTGAATTCCCTAAATCTGTTCTTTTGTTCCATTTTTCTTCTTTCTTTCTTTGTTCAGCTTCATTATTTTCTATTATTTTATTGTCTATTTCACTTACTCCTCTGCTTTTACTCTCCTTGTTTTCATTGTGTCAAGCCTGTTTCAAATCTTGTTATTGTACTTTTCATTTCTGACCGACTGTTTTTTAACTTTGTGTGTGTGTGTGTGTGTGTGTGTGTGTGTGTGTGTGTTAAGGGTCTCACTGAAGTCTTGCATTCTTTTCTCAAGCAAAACGAGTATCCTTATGATTCTTGCTTTAAATTCTCCATCAGATATATTACTTACTTCTGTTTCACTTAGGTCTCTGGCCATGACTTTATCTTGTTCTTTCATTTGGGATGGATTCATCTGTCTTCACATTGTGTCTAAGTCTCTGTCTTATTCTGTCTAGTAGAAAACTCCTTGAGGGTAATGGCTTTATGAAGAAGAGATCATATAGTGTCCACGGCCTGGCACTTCTGTGAGTATCTCTGGTGTGTGCTGCATGCACTCTGTTGCTGTGTTTTGGCTATTCTATGCTTCAGGCCCATGGTTTGCAGAGGCTATCCTTGTCTAAAGTGAGCAATGTCTGGTCCTTAGTCAGAGGGTGGAGAGTTTTAATGAGGTGTGTTCTGGTCTGCTTGTTAAATGAGACTTGATATTACTTCCATTAGAACTGAAGCCTTGCTGGGATGCATGGATGACTCATTCAGTCAAATATCTGACTCTTCATTTTGGCTCAGATCTCATGATGACAGGATTGAGCCCTGTGTTGAGTCCTGCATCAGGCTTTGTGCTGACAGTGCAGAACCTGCTTGGAATTTTCTTTCTCCTTCTCTCTCTGTCCTTTCCTTGCTCTTTGTTTTTCTCTCAAAATACATAAGTAAACATTTAGAAAAAAAACTGAAGCCTTGCAGAACTCTCTAGTCCAGAGATGTGGTGTGATCAGGATCTTCTTCTGTGTCTTTTGGGGAAGACACCTTCCATGTTGGGATTGAGGTTAACTTTACCAGAAAGGGAAGTACCAGCAGAGTGCAGGGGTGTGGGACCAGATGCAGACAGGTTAGGCACCTTGTGTTGGCACTGTACTATTTACTTCTGGTTGGTAACTGTGTTTATGCTTAGGTGGGGGGAGGGGGGGCAGCGGTGCAAGGGAAGGGCATCAGCCACTGGAGAAGGGTCTCTATGATTGTTGCTCCCAGGGAAGCACTCTGAAAAGAGTGAACAATCTCTCCCATGTATGCCCCAGATATTTTTCTGATTGTCATTTCCACATTGCGTGCCTCCATGTTGCCTGCTCCCCTTCTCTCTAAGAGCAGTGCAGTGCCCTCCAGCATCTATCCCAGCCAAGCCTGCTGACTTTTAAAACTTCAGTCCTTAGGTATGTGGTGTGGGCAGGAGCATGTGCTGGTCTTCTTAGGTAGGATCTTGCATGGTGGGACTGAAGGAGCTTTGCCAGACCACAGGGGCTTGGGACCTGGAGCAAGCAGGTGTCTTGGCTGGGCTGATCCTTGCAGGTGGATCTGCACTTACACTGAGGGGTAGGGGATGGAAATGGTGACATAGGCCCCTTTACCCCTAGGGTTGTCTGTGTGAATGCCATATCTCAGTGATGCTCTCCAAGAGGATAAAACAGTCTCCCCCATTTTTTTGTCTCAGGTGGTCCTCATATCTCTACGTCCATGCTGTCTGCCCCTTTAGTTGTTTTCCTGCCTTCTCTCCTGAAGTAGGGCAGTGCCCTAAAGACTTTATCCAAGCCAAGACTGTAGACCTCTAAAACTCCAGTCTTAAAGCCCCACTCGTTGCAAGAACTCACAAAAATCAGCCCTTCTTGTTTTTCCAGCCAAGGTTTGTGCAAGTGTTTTCCTTGTGTGTTACCCTATGTGCTCCTCTCTCGCTTGCCTTTCTCTGTGACCTTGGCTTCCTCCTGTCTGCAGCATCAATGTATCAATCATGTATCAATGTATCAATCATGATACATTTCTTCCTGAAACCCTGTTGGATTAGAGACCTGGAGTCATAATTCTCAAAGAAAACATAAGCAATCATTTCTTTGACATTGGCCATGGAAACATTTTTCTAGATATGTCTCCTCTGGCAAGGGAAACAAAAGCAAAATTAGACTATTGGAATTACAAAAATCAAAACAAAACAAAAAACACCTCTGCACAGTGAAGGAAACCAACAACAAAACAAAAAGGCAACCTACTGAATGGAAGAAGATATTTTCAAATGGTATATATGATAAGGGGTTATATCCAAAATATATAAAGAACTTGTGAAACTCAACACAAAAAAATAGGTAGTCTGACTTAAAAATGGACAGATGACCTGAATAGACATTTTTCCAATGAAAACATACAGATGAACAAGAAGCTAATGAAAAGATGCTCTACTTAATTAATAATTAAGGAAATAAAAATTAAAATCACAATAGTATATCACTTTATACCTGTAATATCTGAGATCGAAAACACAAGAAATGATAAGTGTTAATGATGATGTGGAGAAAAACAGAACCCTTGTGCACTGTTGTTGGTTATAAGATTGGTACAACTACTATGGGAGACAGTATGGAGCTCCCTCAAAACAAAATAGAATTACCACGTAATCCAGTAATTACACTACTGGGTATTTACCTGAATAAACTGAAAACATTTATCTGAAAAAAATATATGCATCCCTATGTTTATTACAACATTATTTACAATAGCCAAGATATGGAATAAACCCAAGTGTCCATCAATAGAAAATGGATAAGGAATATATATATATATATATATATATATATATATATATCTCCATTCAATGAAATTTCACTCAGACATAAAAACAATGCAAAACTTGCCATTTGCAACAACGTAGATGGACCCAGAGAATATAGTACTAAGTAAAATGTCAGTCAGAGAAAGACAAATACTGTACTACTTCATTCATATGTGGAATTTAAAAAAACGATACAAAGAAAGAACCAAAAGAGACAAATAAAAAGACAGACTCAAATACAGAGAACATAGTGGTTTTTTCAGAGGGGATATGGGGAGGTGAAATAAAGGGGATTTAGAGGACACTTACCTTGATGAGCGCTGAGAAATGTGTAGAATTGTTGAAACATTACATTGTGCCATTGGAACTTACATAAAATGCTATGTTAATTATACTTGAATTAAAGAAAGAATTAAAATAAGGATGGAAGAGCAGAGGTGATGGAAAGGGTGAGATTTTAGAGGAACCATGGAGAAATGTTTCCCAGTGTGGTCATTAAAGTTCCAAATCATCTTTAGTAAAATCATGCCAGGAAGAAAACAGAGTTGGTGGAGTGTATCGTCACCAGAGATTTTACAAGGAGTTTTCAGTCTTCTGAGAAGCTGTTCTGTTGTAAACTAGTTTTACTATATATATTTATCAGCAAAGAAAGTTGGGACTTAAACACAGCTTGTGCTTTCCTGAGATCTAACACAGCTATTTAGAGAAAAGCCTAGGACTCTCACCTTCCTCTGTCAGGAGCTATAACTAAGGTGTAGAAGTTACACAAAATATTATGAATTAAAATCTGTTCCTACTAGCTCAAAGGACTGTTGTCTGGGTAATGTTTTAGGAGTTGGACTCACCAAAAGTATCCCTGATCAGTCAGAATTAAAGACAAAGTCTTCCAATGTGCACAGTTATGGTCTTGGGTAAGCTGTCTGGAGCTCAAATAATGATTCTAATCAATCCAGTTAGGCATAACTGTTAAGAAAAGCCAGATTTTAAAGAAGTAAAACATATTTTATTCAGAACTGTTGACAGAGAGGGAAAAATCTCTGTATGATCATCTCAAATGATAATTTATAGCCAAGGAGACTGGTGGGCTTCAATATATGGAAAATATTAAGAGGAAACATCAAGGTTAAGGGGAATTCTGGCTAATGTGACCTAGCATGGTTCTTTCTAAATATAGGCTAGGTGACATCAGACATCATCTATGGATGGTGTGTTAGATATCAAAGGTGGTCAGACTTGGATAATGAGAAACCCTTGCTAAGGCAACTTAAAAGGGTTGATGCTATCAATTTTACAAGGACTTGCACAAATAGTCCTAGGGAAAGTTTCAGGTGCTTTACTAAAACTTATTGAAGCAAAGAATCTGCATCAAAAGCAAAGGTAAATGAGACAACTACTCTGTGATAATATGTCTGGAATATAGACTATCCCTTAGCAGTCTTTTAGAATTACCATGCCTTATAAATATGGTTAATGAAAAATTAGAACAACCAAATTCCACCAGAACTAGTAATGGCCCAAAATTTTTTTGGAAAAAAATATAGATTTGAGTCAATTTAGCAGGTAAAGAAGAACAGCAGCTGAAGTGCTTCCTGATGTAAAAAGAATTCACTACAGTAATAGAAAAAGGTAGTGATAAAATACCACCCATTATCACATGACCGATTACAAATAGAACTGCAATTGTTATGAGTATTTGTTCCTTATTTTTATGAATATGTTTGTATGTATACATGTATTGATAGTCAGTAAATGTCTGTTTTCTATCGTTTTTTATTCCCCATTATGTAACATGAGATGTATTGACTTCATATACTATTGCGACTTCATATTGAGCATTGCGACTTTTACATCATACTATTTTTAATAGAATATCTACAAGAAGAGTAAACAACACCTGACAAGTCTAACTCCTGTTTGAGGGAAGAGTTTAGTGTGTTTTTGTTAGTGTGCAGAATACTTCTATCCTGATAAATAGTATGATAACCTTGTCATTGTCTTTACTGGGAAATAAACATGGTTTATGGTGATATTTATAGGTGTCAAGATGAAAAGGGGTGGACTTGTGAGGTTAATTTCATATGTCAGCTTGACTGGCTAAGGTAATTGCAGATAGTTTGTAAAATAGTCCAAAGATTTTGTCTTTGAGGGTGTTTCAGGAGGAAATATCATTAAATTCAGGACTAAGTAAAGAGATCTGCTTGCACCAGATCTTTCACATGAGATTAGCAATATATCTGGACTGGGCTGGTTCTCAGGCCTTTGGACCCAGTCTGAATTATTCCATTAGTTTTCCTATCTCTCCAACTAGCTGATGGCATTTTGTGGGATTTCTGTCCTCCATAACCACCTGAAAAAAATTCCTATGATAAATGCCCTCATGTATATCTGTATTGACCTATTTATATTCCATAAGCTGTTTTTCTGGTGAACTTTGACTAATATAGATTTTGGAAGAAATAGTAGTTTTAGAGAAAATAATTTTAAAGATGAGTTATTTGAATTGGTTCTGGAGTTTATGGGATTATCTGTTAAATTTGATTATATTTTAAAGTGATAATGAATCTATTTCCATTAGTAATCAGAGCCCTAATCGCCCATAGTGTGAACTGTTTACAGAGGTACACAAAACATCTGCACTGGATATTCCTAATCAACCACTTATAAGAAGGAAGGAAATTGTACTCCTTAATCCCCTTCACATATTTTACTCAGTCTCCCACCTCCTCATCCTTTGGCAATCACCAGTTTGTTCTCTGTATTCATGAGTCTGTTTCTGTTTGTTCAGTCACTTGTTTTGTTTCATAGAGTCCACATAAAAGTAAATCATATAGTAGTTGTCTTTGTCTGACTTATTTCAATTAACACAATACTCCCTGGGTCCATCCATGTTGTTGTAAATGGCAAGACCTCACTATTTGTTTTATAATTGAGTAATATTCCATTGTGCATACATGTCACTACTTTATCCATTCATCTATCAATGGACACTGAGGTTGTTGTATACATTGGCTATTATAAGTAATGCTGCAATGAAGAAATCTTTAGCTATAAAAGAGGTCACAGAGATAAAATTATACCATGTAGAATATAGTCAATATTATTTAATATCATGTTATTATTTTAATAACATGGTAACTACACTTATGGTAAGAACTGCATAATATATATAATTGTCAAATTAACCATGTTGCATGTCTGAAACTAATATGACATCATGTGTCAACTATACTTCAATAATAAAATTTCAAATAGGAATAAATGAGCTAAGTAACTGTATAGAATGATTTTGAATATTTTGTGGACAATTAATAAATATAATAATATTAGTTTGTTTCTCTTATTGCTTCTAGATGAAATGCTAAAAGAAAGATGACCTCAGGAATTTGAAATCTCAACTCAAGGCTTGCATCAATAACCTAAGAATTTCAAGGTATTTCCTGAGGGAAAACCTTATCTCCTTTCAGGACTAAAACTGCTGCTGATCGAACTGTGACTAGATGAATTTAAACAAGCTGAACTCCCAGAATCCTAGAATGTCTGCTGTTAAATTGATTGCCCACAAGTAGTATCTTGTGTATTTAATTGGGGTGTGGGGGGATCCCAATATGTTGGAAACACAGAACTGATAAAATTGTTATGAGTCTTCTTAGCTAGTGGAAGTGATCTCCCAACACCCAGTGGGAATGACGTCACCAACACTGTTTGCAGCAACATCCCATCCTAAGTAGGAAAAACCTTCCAATCCACATGGGATCATCCTTTCTACCTCTACTTGAGGAGATTAACCCTGCTTTACCTGAGAAAATTATAATGATCTCCCCCACGGCAGTGATCACCTATGACTAGACTCAAGCATCAATAGGCTAATAAATACGAGGTACAAAGTATTACCCATTAGCAGGTGTGTTGCACTCCAAAAGAACTGCTTGAGTTTTCTAATTTATACAAGCAGAAATCTGGGGACATGTGTTGGAGTATTTATTAGAGGTGTTGGATAATTGTGGGAGAAAACAAAATTGGATCAGGTGAATTTATGGGCCCACTTAGTAGATATTCTGAATTCATATCTTTAATGTTGCAGTTCAGGAAGTTGGAGAGGACTATAACAGCTTATCGAGTTGGTTGGCCAAATCATGGATGAAAAGATGGCCTACTGTGAGTGGAATGAAAATGCTCAATCTCCCTTTGTTTAATGTAAAGGAAGGTATTCAAAAGATTAGAGAAATTGTAAGGTTAGAGTGTATCTGTCATTGAAGCCACACAGGGGGAGTCCAGAAAATATACCTATCCCCAATACTTTGAGAAATAAATTTGGGAGTGGAGCCCCAGCCCCCATAATGAGCTTTGTGATGTCTCTTCGCTTAAGGTTAGACCTTACAGTGGTAACCAGAGGCATCAACTGCAAAATTTAAATGCAATGTAAGTAATAAGATTCTAGGATAAAGGTGGCCATCTGGCATCACTCAAACATCAAAGGCAGGGTAGGCATGGTTACTGCAAAGGAAAGAAGACACAAAGCAGGTATCAAAATATTCTGACTGACACATACCTATGGTGTTGGCTAATTAATCATGTTATTTCTAGATGTGAAAGAAATAATCTACCAAAATCTTAAATGATCTGCATAAGAAGAGAGGTCTTATGTCAAGTGAACCAAAGTATAGCTTCAATCATAAAAATATGTTCACAGCCCATCAATTAATTCCCAGACATAAGAAAAATGGAAAGTTATAGCCCCTCAATCAATTCATTTAGCTCAACCATTTATCAATACAGAATTGTTTGAATAGAGACCATTTTCACTCGAGGAATTACCCCATTAAAGTGACAAAAATTTTCTGTCAATACTGCTCCCATTCCTCCCTAAAGGGACCTATGGCCTTTTACCAATGGAAATGTGTATTAGGGGAAAGATTATTTGAAGGACTATTTGGACACTGTCTTTGAACTGACATTGTTTCCAAGAAACCCAAAACATCATTATGCCAATTTATCAGAGGAAGATTTTATGGAGATTTGTATTCAGTGGAGTTTTAGCTCAAGTACATCTCACAGTGGGTCCAGAGTTTCCCGTAACCCACTGTGTGGTAATTTCCCAGATCTAGTATACATTACTGGAATAGAGATACTTAGCAACTAGTATAATCCCCTTATTAGATTCCATTTTGAGGAGTGATGGCTATTATGTTGGATAAGGCCATATGGAAGCCATAAAAAATACCTCTATCTAGTCAAATATTAAGTCAAAAGCAATACTGCATTCCTAGAGGAAGTGCAGATAACCATGCAATCATCAAGAAGCTTAAAGATACAGGAGCGGTGATACCATCCCCTTAAAATCTTCCATTTGTTCTGTGCAGAACAGATGGCTCTTGGAAAATAACAGTGGATTAAGGAAGTCTTATCCAAGTCTCATACTAATTGCAATTGCAGCTGTTGTACCAGATGTGCTTTCACTGTGAACAAATTCACACATCTTCTGGTGGTCTCTAAGCAGCTATTGATCTGGTGCATTCTTTTCTCTTCATACCTGTCTATAAGAAGCAGTTATGTTTCAGGTGACAAGGCAAGAAATACACCTGCATTGTCCTACCTCAGTGTGTATCAATTCTTCACCCATATGCTACCTTTCGTTTTAAGGGATCTTGACATAATAAATCATATTGGTCCGTTATATTGATGACCATTATATAATGTCCATTATATTATACTAAATGGATTAGTGAGGTAGAATAGCAATTACACCAGACTTATTGGACTTAG
Organism: Felis catus; assembly: GCF_018350175.1. Lineage (NCBI taxonomy): Eukaryota > Metazoa > Chordata > Mammalia > Carnivora > Felidae > Felis > Felis catus. The sequence continues at coordinate 23,734,353 of NC_058373.1, forward strand.
TGTGAACATGGAGAATAGATCCAACTAATTTGTTAGCCTACTACCCTAGAGAAATTTCTAGGGATCCAGGGTTTGGGGCATGTGCAGATATCAATTGCAAGATGAAGAATAATTTGTTTTATTTGTTTTTTCCAAGACCCTCAAAGAGGTATAACACTTAGTGGGTTTTTTGTTCTTTGGAGGAAACCTCATTAAGATGTACTATACTGGCTCATTTACTGAGTAACTTGAAAAGATGCTAGTTCAAGCTGTTCTGACATTTGAATCATATACTCCATCAGAGCCAATGGTTTCTGAATTTTATTGACAGATATATACACAGTTTGAAGTCTTGATAGACTCTATATATGAATCAAAGGACAGGCATTTAGGATATTGGAGAAGGCTTTACTATCTTTCACAGTTAACTACTTTCCTTTTGAAGACAATTTTTATTTTTCTATTGGGCCTTAGCAGAGACTGAATGCTTGTCTGTCAAGATATCAAGTGACCCAAGCTTCCCATAACGACCTGGGTGTTATCTGACAAGTTGAGATATAAATATATGATTGCACAGTGGTATTTCATCATAAAATCAAAGTGGTAAATGTGATTGGGCTCATGTAGTAAGGAAGTTACATAAAGAATTTACATATCCTTGTTCCCTATTCCTGCTTTCTTCCCACTTCCAGCCCACAACTAGGCCTCATGGAGAACTACCTAAAATCATTTGGCAAAAGAAAACCAAACAAACAACAATGTGGGTCTGATTTACAGATGATTTTGCGTGATATGCAGATACTAATGAAAGTGGACAGCTATAGCACTTCCCTGGAGGATATTGGCAGAAGGAAATCCTCCCAAGGAATAGAAATCTGTAAAATGTATATAGTTGTTTACATTGCTTATAAGGAGAAATAGCCAGACATGGAAGTATACACTGATCCTGGGCTGTGGCCATGGTCAGGTTTGATGGGCAGGGATATATAAAGTAATATAATTGGAAAATTGGTGAAAATTAAATTTGAGGAGTAAGCATGTGGATATACCTCTATTACTGTGCAAAAAATGTAGATATTTGTGTCTTATTTGAATTTTAACCAAATAATGACTTCAGCAGAAAAAGATTTTAAAAATCATATGGATAGGGGCGCCTGGGTGGCGCAGTCGGTTAAGCGTCCGACTTCAGCCAGGTCACGATCTCGCGGTCTGTGAGTTCGAGCCCCGCGTCAGGCTCTGGGCTGATGGCTCGGAGCCTGGAGCCTGTTTCCGATTCTGTGTCTCCCTCTCTCTCTGGCCCTCCCCTGTTCATGCTCTGTCTCTCTCTGTCCCAAGAATAAATAAAAAAAAATCATATGGATAGAATAAAATGTTCTATGGATACCAGTCAGCCTCTGTGTCCAAAAACCCTTGTCACTGCTCAGTGGAATTATATACAGGTTGTCCTGTTGGCAGGATTGAAGGTTTGAATGGTCTTAGAACATGGAATTTCACACAGCCAGGTTTAGTGCCCAAAATGCCAGCAGCAGACAACAGCAGTGTTATCTTGATATGGCACCATTCATTAGGGTGTTCACCCAGCTACTTGGTGGCAAACTGATTACATTGGATCACTTCCATCATGGAACGGATAGCATTTTGTTCTTGATTGAATACACACATACTCTGAATACATATTTTCCTTATCTGCATGCAATTCTTCTGCCATATCTACTATCCATTGAGTTATAGAATTCCTTATCTAGTTGCTTAGTATTCCACACAGCATTGTTTGAAATGAAGGACCTCACCTGACAGCAAAATAATTGTGACAAGGGCCCATTCTCATGGGTTTCACTGATTTCACCATGTTCCCTACCATCTTGAATCAGTTTGCTTAATAAAATGAAGGAAAGGCCTTTTGAAGACTCCCTAACAGTGCATAATAGGTACCGATATGTTGTAGGGAAGTCGCAAGATTCTCTAGGAGGCTGTATATGCTCTAAATAAGCATCATGTTGTTTCTCCAATTGTATTTATTCATAGGTCCATGAAGCAAGGGGTGGAAATAAGAGAGACACCACTCAATGTAATCCCATGACTTACTATCAAAATTTGTTCTTCCTGTTTTCTCAACTTTTTGTATGCTTTGCAGACATGGAGGTCTTAGTTCCAGATGAAGGAACCAGTCTAGTAGAAGACCAAAAAAAAAAAAAAAAAAATCCAAAAATGGAAGTTAAGACTGCCATCTTCCCCCTTTGGTCTCCTAAAGTCTCTGAATCAACAGGCAAAAAGGGGCATTACTGTCCTAGGTGCAGTGAATTTTTCTAAATACCATAAAATAAAAACCATAGTTGCAAAATAATTAACAATAATTTATTCAAAAGCACTGTAATAGGGGAATATATCTCAGTATAGATCCTTATTCATTCTGAATGCAGCATAGACAAATGCAAATTTACAACCAAGGATCCTGGTGGAGGTCAGTGTATGTAAAAATACTAAACTAAAACATTAAGCATAAAGTGTTTTCTTGCAGAAGGTGTCAGGCTGATAAGACACCACCTACTGAATGGCAGAGAAGGAGAAACTTTATTAGATATCAAGAGTTATCAGATATGAACAAGAGAAACTTGCTAAAAGGTCTTAGCAGCATTGTTGAGAGAGGTTTTTTTTATTTTTTTATTCTTATTTTTTAATTTTTTAAATATAATTTGTTGTCAAGTTGGCTTCCATACAACACCTAGTGCTCATTCCAACAAGTACCCTCCTCCATGCCCATCACAATTTCCCCTCTCCCCCACCCCCCAACAACCCTCAGTTTGTTCTCAGCCCTGAAGAGTCTCTTATGGTTTGACTTCCTCCCTCTCTGTAAATTTTTCCGCCCTGCCGCTCCCTCATAGTCTTCTGTTAAGTTTCTCAGGATCCACTATGAGTGAAAACGTATGGGTCTGTCTTTCTCTGCATGACTTATTTCATTTACTATAATACCCTCCAGTTCCATCCACTTTGCTACAAAAGGCCATATTTCATTCTTTCTCATTGCCATGTAGTATTACATTGTGTATATAAACCACATCTTCTTTATCCATGCATCAGTTGATGGACATTTAGGCTCTTTCCATAATCTGGCTATTGTTGATAGTGCTGCTATAAACATGGGGGTACAAGTGCCCCTATGCATCAGTACTCCTGTATCCCTTGGGTAAATTCCTAGCAGTGCTATTGCTGGGTCGTAAGGTGGTTCTATTTTTAAATTTTGAGGAACCTCCACACTGTTTTCCAGAGCAGCTGCACCAATTTGCATTCCCACCAACAGTGCAAGAGGGTTCCTGTTTCTCCACATGCTTGCTAGCATCTGTCGTCTCCTGATTTGCTCATTTTAGCCACTCTGACTGGTGTGAGGTGATATCTGAGTGCAGTTTTGATTTGTATTTCCCTGATGAGGAGTGACATTGAGCATCTTTTCATGTTCCTGTTGGCCATCTGGATGTCTTCTTTAGAGAAGTGTCTATTCATGTTTGCTGTCCATTTCTTCACTGGATTATTTGTTTTTTGTGTGTGCAGTTTGGTGAGCTCTTTATAGATTTTGGATACTAGCCCTCTGTCTTATATGTCATTTGCAAATATATTTTCCCATTCTGTTGGTTGCCTTTTAGTTTTATTGATTGTTTCCTTTGCTGTGCAGAAGCTTTTTATCATCATGAGGTCCCAATAGTTCATTTTTGTTTTTAATTCCCTTGCCTTTGAGGATGTGTCAAGTAAGAAATTTCTATGGCTGAGTTCAGAGAGGTCTTTTCTTGTTTTCTCCTCTAGGGTTTTGATGGTTTCCTGTCTCACATTCATGTCCTTTATCCATTTTGAGTTTGTTTTTGTGAATGGTGTGAGAAAGTGGGCTAGTTTCATTCTTCTGCATGTTGCTGTCCAGTTCTCCCAGAACCATTTGTTAAAGAGACTGTCTTTTTTCCATTGGATATTCTTTTCTGCTTTGTCAAAGATTAGTTGGCCATACTTTTGTGGGTCTAGTTCTGGGGTTTCTATTCTATTCCGTTGATCTATGTGTCTGTTTTTGTGCCACTACCATGCTGTCTTGATTATTACAGCTTTGTAGTAGAGGCTAAAGTCTGGGACTGTGATGCCTCCTGCTTTGGTCTTATGCTTCAAAATTACTTTGGCTATTCAGGGCCTTTTGTGGTTCCATATGAATTTTACGATTGCTTGCTCTAGCTTCGAGAAGAATGCTGGTGCAATTTTGATTGGGATTGCATTGAATGTGTAGATAGCTTTGAGTAGTATTGACATTTTAACAATATTTATTCTTCCAATCCATGAGCACAGAATGTTTTTCCATTTCTTTATATCTTCTTCAATTTCCTTCATAAGCTTTCTATAGTTTTCAGCATATAGAACTTTTACATCTTTGGTTAGATTTATCCCTAGGCATTTTATGCTTCTTGGTGCAATTGTGAATGGGATCAGTTTCTTTATTTGTCTCTCTGTTGTTTCATTATTAGTGTATAAGAATGCAACTGATTTCTGTACATTGATTTTGTATCCTAGGTCTTTGCTGAATTCATGTATCAGTTCTAGTAGACTTTTGGTGGAGTCTATAGGGTTTTCCTTTTATAGTATCATGCAATATGGAAAAAGTGAAAGCTTGACTTCATCTTTGCAGTTTTGATGCTTTTGATTTCTTTTGTTGTCTGATTTCTGATGCCAGAACTTCCAACACTATGTTAAACAACAGCGGCGAGAGTGGACATCCCTGTCGTGTTCCTGATCTCAGGGAAAAAGCTCTCACTTTTTCCCCATTGAGGATGATGTTAGCTGTGGGCTTTTCATAAATGGCTTTTATGATCTTTAAGTATGTTCCTTCTATCCTGACTTTCTCGAGGTTTTTTATTAAGAAAGGATGCTGAATTTTGCCAACTGCTTTTTCTGCATCAATTGACAGGATCATATGGTTCTTATCTTTTCTTTTATTCATGTGGTGTATCACAATGATTGATTTGTGAATGTTGAAACAGGCCTGCAGCCCAAGAATGAATCCCACATGATCATGGTGAATAATTCTTTTTATATGCTGTTGAATTCGATTTGCTAGTATCTTATTGAGAATTTTTGCATCCATATTCATCAGAGATTTTGGTCTGTAGTTCTCTTTTTTTACTGGTTGTCTGGTTTAGGAATCAAAGTAATACTGGCTTCATAGAATGAGTCTGGAAGTTTTCCTTCCCTTTCTATTTCTTGGAATAGCTTGAGAAGGATAGGTATTATCTCTGCTTTAAACGTCTGGTAGAACTGCCCTGGGAAGCCATCTGGTCCTGGACTGTTATTTGTTGAGAGATTTTTGATGACTGATTCAATTTCATCGCTGGTTATGGGTCTGTCCAAGCTTTCTATTTCCTCCTGATAGAGTTTTGAAAGTGTGTGGGTGTTTAGGAATTTGTCCATTTCTTCCAGGTTGTCCATTTTTTTGGAATATAGGTTTTCATAGGATTCCCTGATAATTGTTTGTATCTCTGAGGGATTGGTTGTAATAATTCCATTTTAATTCATGATTTTATCTATTTGGGTCATCTCCCTTTTCTTTTTGAGAAGCCTGGTTAGAGGTTTATCAATTTTGTTTATTTTTTCAAAAACAAACTCTTGGTTTCATTGATATGCTCTACAGTTTGTTTTTTTTTTTTTACATTCTATATTGTTTATTTCTGCTCTGATCTTTATTATTTCTCTTCTTCTGTTGGGTTTGGGGTGTCTTTGCTGTTCTGCTTCTATTTCCTTTAGGTGTTCTGTTAGATTTTATATTTGGGATTTTTCTTCTTTCTTGCGATAGGCCTGGATTGCAATGTTTTTTTCCTCTCAGGAATGCCTTTGCTGTATCCCAAAACAGCGATTGCTGTATTTTCTTTTTCATTTGTTTCCAAATATTTTTTTAATTTCTTCTCTAATTGCCTGGTTGACCCATTCATTCTTTAGTAGGTTGTTCTTTAACCTCCATGTTTTTTGAGGTTTCCCAGACTTTTTCCTGTGGTTGATTTCAAGGTTCATAGCATTGTGGTCTGAAAGTATGCATGGTATGATCTCAATTCTTGTATACTTATGAAGGCCTATTTTTTGACCCAGTATGTGATCTATCTTGGAGAATGTTCCATGTGCCCTCGAAAAGAAAGTATTTTCTGTTGCTTTGGGGTGCAGAGTTCTAAATATATCTGTCAAGTCTATCTGATCCAATGTATCATTCAGGGCCCTTGTGTTTTTATTGACCACGTGTCTAGACAATCTATCCATTGTTGTGAGTGCGGTGTTAAAGTCCCCTGCAATTATCACATTCTTATCAATAAGGTTGCTTATGTTTGTGAGTAATTGTTTTATATATTTGGGAGCTCCCGTATTCGGAGTATAGACATTTATAATTGTTAGCTCTTCCTGGTGGATAGACCCTGTAATTATTATATAATGCCCTTCTTCATCTCTTGTTACAGCCTTTAATTTAAAGTCTAGTTTGTTTGATATAAGTATGGCTACTCCAGCTCTCTTTTGACTTCCAGTAACATGATGAATAGCTCTCCATCCCCTCCCTTTCAGTCTGAAGGTGTCCTCAGGTCTAAAATGAGTCTCTTGTAGACAACAAATAGATGGGTCTTGGTTTTTTTTATCCATTCTGATACCCTATGTCTTTTCATTGTCACATTTAGTCCATTTACATTCAGTGTTATTATAGAAAGATACGAGTTTAGAGTCATTGTGATGACTGTAGATTTCATGCTTGTAGCTATGTCTCTGGTACTTTCTCTCACAGGATCCCTCTTAGGATCTCTTGTAGGGCTGGTTTAGTGGTGATGAATTCCTTCAGTTTTTGTTTGTTTGGGAAGACCTTTATCTCTCCTTCTATTCCAAATGACAGATTTGCTGGGTAAAGGATTCTCGGCTGCATATTTTTTCTGTTTATCACATTTAAGATTTCCTGCCATTCCTTTCTGGCCTGCCAAGTTTCAGTAGAGAGATCCATCACGATTCTTATTGGTCTCCCTTTATATGTTAGAGCACGTTTATCCCTAGCTGCTTTCAGAATTTTCTCTTTATCCTTGTATTTTGCCAGTTTCACTATGATATGTTGTGCAGAATTTCAATTCAAGTTACGTCTGAAGGGAGTTCTCTGTGCCTCTTGGATGTCAATGCCTTCTTTCCTTCCCCAGATCAGGGAAGTTCTCAGCTATTATTTCTTCAAGTACACCTTCAGCACCTTTCCCTCTCTCTTCCTTTTCTGGAATACCAATTATACGTAGATTATTTCTTTTTAGTGTATCACTTAGTTCTCTAATTTTCCCCTCATACTCCTGGATTTTTTTTATCTCTCTTTTTCTCAGCTTCCTCTTTTTCCATAATTTTATCTTCTAGTTCACCTATTGTTTCCTCTGCCTCTTCAAAATGAGCTGTGGTTGTCTCCATTTTATTTTGCAGCTCTTTTATAGCATTTTTTAGCTCCTCCTGACTGTACCTTAGTCCCTTGATCTGTGTAGCAATAAATTCTCTGCTGTCCTCTATACTGTTTTCAAGACCAGTGATTAATTTTATGACTATTATTCTAAATTCACTTTCTGTTATATTGTTTAAATCATTTTTGATCAGTTCGTTATCTGTCGTTATTTCCTGGAGATTCTTTTGAGGGGAATTCTTCCGTTTCATCATTTTCGATAGTCCCTGGAGTGGTGCGAACTGCAGGGCACTTCCCCTGTGCTGTCTTGAATAATTTGTGTTGGTGGGCGGGACCACAGTCAGGCCTGATGTCTGCCTCCAGCCCACTGCTGGGACCACAGTCAGACTGGTGTGTACCTTCTCTTCCCCTCTCCTAAGAGCAGGATTCATTGTGGGGTGGTGTGGCTCATCTGGGCTACTTGCATACTGCCAGGCTTGTGGTGCTGGGATCTGGCATATTAGCTGGAGTGGATTGGCAAGGTGCACAGGGGTGGGAGGGGTAGGCTCAGCTCGCTTTTTCTTTGGTGATCCGTTTTGGGAGGGGTCCTGCAGCACCAGGAGGGAGTCAGACCTGCCACTGAAGGGATGGATCCACAGAAGCACAGCATTGGGTGTTTGTGCGGTGCAAACAAGTTCCCTGGCAGGAGCTGGTTCCCTTTGGGATTTGGCTGGAGGATGGGAGAGGGAGATGGCACTGGCGAGTGCCTTTGTTCCCCACCAAGCTGAGCTCTGTTGTCTGGGGCTTAACAACTCCCCCTCCCGTTGTCTTCCAGCCCTCCCACTCTCTGAGCAGAGCTGTTAGCTTATAACCTCCCAGATGTTAAGTCCCACTTGCTGCCCAAACACACTCTGTCCGGCCCCTCCGGTTTTGCAAGCCATACTCAGGGGCTCTGCTTTGCTGGCAGGCTGTCCCTCTGCCCTGGCTCCCTTCTGCCAGTCCGTGTAGTGTGCACCACCTCTCCGCCCTTCCTACTCTCTTCCATGGGCCTCTCGTCTACACTTGGCTCCAGAGAATCCGTTCTGCTAGTCTTCTGGTGGTTTTCTGGGTTATTTAGGCAGTTGTGGGTGGAATCTAAGTGATCAGCAGGACGGGGTGAGCCCAGCGTCCCCCTATGCCACCATCTCAGTTCAAGATTCTGGGTCTTTCTGTCTCCATGTTGTTATGCCAGTTGTCACTGCTTCTTACACCCCAAGTCAGGAATGCTATCAATGAGTTTGGAAGTTTACATTCCGCTGGTGTAAGGTCACCATTTGCTGTCACTGTTGATCAATGACCCAGCAAGCTCTTTGTTGAAGTTCTCACTGAGATCCTCCACTCTTTTTTCAAGTCCTATGATTGTCTTTATGACCATTGCTTTAAACTCTTCATTAGGCATATTGCCTATCTCTGTTTTATTTAGCTATTTTACTCTGATATTTTCTTGTTCTTTCATTAGGGACATTTGGTCTTACTCTGTGTCTTTTTCTATGTATTACATATGTCAGCTACATCTCCTGGTCTTGAAAGTAGTATCCCTGTGTAGAAGTGATCCTGTGGTGTCCTATAATGCAATGCCCCTTCATCACCAGAACCAGGCTCTCTATGGGTGACCTCTGTGTGGCTATGTGTGCCCTGCTGTTGTTGTTGAGCCCTGACTACCTTCAATCCAGCTGGCTGTAATGACGCACTTTGCCTGTTGTGGCACACTGGGCACAGTTTGTTCTCTATGCTGTTGAGAGGTCCACATGCCACCCTGAGTTTATTGGTATGTGGGGTTGGCACTTAGCCTAGCTGTCTGCAATTAGCCTTTGTGTTACAGGTACAGGCACAATAAAGTACAAATCTTGGTGCTTGCACAGCCAGGTAAGAGAACTGGCTTCAATAACAATGTGCCCACTGATGTGTGAAGTTATCTCCCTCACTTCCCAGGGCAGGAGGCACTTTGGAATGGCATTGTTATTGACAATGCCATATGGATATGGCAGGGGGAAGCTGTCTAGGGAGGTAGGATCAAAGGTGCAAGTCTGCAGGGGAATACCAGTGTTAGCTAGGTAGTTGAGCATTAGTACTGACTCCAACCAGCACCCAGCCATTTAGGCTGGGGAAGGGCAAGACCAGTGGTGCCTACCAGCACTTTTTTTCCCAAAGAATTAACCTGCAGATCCAGGCTCCTCAGTCACACACTCTAAAATTAGTCAATAAATTTCCTTCACGTATACCCCCAGTGCTTTTCCAACTACTACTTCTGTGCTGTGTCTGGAAGAAGTTATTTAATGTGCTGTCTCTTTAAGAGTTGGGATTCAGCTACCTATTGCCCTCCAGCTCTCCAGCCCATCCCTGAGTTAAGCCTAGCTGTATTTCAAAGCTACATATATGGGGACTTATCTTCCCAGTGTGGGTCCTCTGTACTAGGGGTGCCCAGTGTGATGTCTAATCCTCTCACTTTTCTGTGCTTATCTTGTCCCTCCTATTTGTGTTTAGTTGTGCTGGGAGTTTGGTTCTGTGGGAAAGTTATCTTGGAAAAGGAATGTTATCTTGTTTAGTTAAAGCTGGAAAAAACTGAATAATTTTTTTTCTATTTAGCCTTAGAATAAATAGTACACTGATGCAAATCTAGAATTTGGGTCTCTCTCTACTAAAACAACAGTTTTATTGGATTATTATTCTGCTATTAATAAGGAACTATAAAGTAGTTTTTCACTTTTAAATAATTTGAGAAACAAGAATTTTTTTTATCTAAAAATTGTATCCTGTGCTTTGTCTTCTCTTTATTAGGTCTTTGATTATTTTTTTTAATGGAGCTTTTTCAATAGTAAAAGAGATAGATCTTTTTTTACAACCATGTAACTTATGTTTCTGCCTTTGAAATAGTCTAATTGTCACTTGGTTAAATGCATAACTAAGTATTGAATCACAATGATTCTGTTCAACCAAGCATTTGAATATGAAATTTTTGATAACTTCTCAAAAATCACATTTTTGTCTTTTTTTTTACCTCAAATTAAAATAGAGATTTTTAGAGACTTATTGAAATATTTAAAAGGATTATAAAATGAAGATGCTAAGGTAATTATATTTATGTGGTATGATAAATAATATGGCAAATATCAATAAGAAGTGATGATAAATGGTCTTAGCTTATATGTGTGTGGATATATGTTACTAACACAGATATCTTAGAAATTGTATAAAGTTCTTAGAAATTAGTAAGTACACTTATCTGATTATTATGTTAAAATGTTTACACCACAGAAATAACAAGTTTTCCTCATCAAGTGAATTCTCATTAGACCTTAACCATGGCCATTTAAAGTCATTTGTCAGTTACCAGTTAATGCTTGAATTTGGTGCTTCACTGAAGGTATGTACAGCTATAGACATGAATGCCCCATGATGGCATTACTTGAATAATGCTGAGAATGTGCCTCTGGACTGAGTAAAAACTTCCAAAATAATGAAGAAGTTGATGGATTCATAATACTACTAATTCAAGTTAAAGCAGAACACATTGTAAACTCAGGGGCTAAATAAACTTGGAATTATTACAATTTTATGAGTTTTTGTTTGAATTATTAATGAATGTTAATGTTTTATTTTCCATAATTAATTGAATGTTTTTATTTTTAAGCTATGTGCAACTTACAAGAATTTATAAAGTATACCTTTCCGACCTAAGATGAAACGATTACTTTTCTCCTGCTAAGAACCCTCCAGAACTAAAAACTCTTGTTTTTAAAATTTTTTAATGTTTATTTTTGAAAGGAAGAGAACCTGTGAGTGGGGTAGGGGCAGAGAGAGAGGGAGATACAGAATTCAAAGCAGGATCCAGGCTCTGAACTGTCAGCACAGAGCCTGACGCAGATCTTGAACCCATGAGCTGCAAGATCATGATCTGAGCCGAAGTCAGATGCTTGACTGACTGAGCCACCCAGGCGCCCCCAGAACTAAAAACTCTCAAAGAGTATTCTTATTTTATGACAGTAGAATTATCTGCATAAGTTCAAAAAGAATGTATTCTCCTTGTTTTACGTATGTATGTATGTATGTATGTATGTATCTCTGCACCCAACATGGGGCTCAAACTCACAATCCCAAGATCAAGAGTTACATGCTCTACTGACTGAGCCAGTCAGGCACCCCAGAATCTATTCTCCTGGTAAAAGGACACACGGTTTGAAACACTGGTTATATTCCCAAAGCTTTGACTGGAATGCCATATTTGAAAATAATGTGCAGGAGTCAGATATGATTAATGATGAATGATTTGCATAGCTTGTTTTGGTCAAGATTGGTTTAGTCAGAATACTAGAACCTTGATGTTTCTTATTAGTAATTTTCCAAATGGTAACTACTACCTGTTTCCTTGTCTTTTTAATTTCATTTATTTCATTTCATTTCATTTCATTTCATTTCATTTCATTTCATATTTCATTTCATTAATTCCAACATAGTTAATATACAGTGTTTTATTAGTGTTTATCAGGAGTACATAAATCACACTAGAAGCTCCTTGATTAACTCCTACTTTCAAATTATTTATTCAGATTTGAGGCCAATTCTGTATTGAAGTCTCATGTCCCCAATTACAATAGTTCTGAATAAATCTGTTTTTACTATTTTAATGACTATCCAACTAATTTTTTATAATTATAATCAGATTCAATCACTCCAGTCAGTAGGTAAGTCCTTTCCTTGCTATTGATTCAGAAGCATGTGGAGCAGAAAGTGGCCATTTGGTAGTCTTTGCTTCCATTTCAGGGTAATCATTCCTTCCCCTGGAAGCAGTCCTTCTTCTGGTACTAAGATCTCTAGGTCAGCAGAGCATAAAATCACAGGAACATGAAGCAAGAATGGTGCTAGTAGGTCACAAGCAATGATAGTGGTGCCACACCCTTTGTCACTCCTTGATTCCAGGGCATATAAATCCAGGGTATTGGAAAAACATCTCTATTATTAAATGCTCATTCAGAAAATATGTGACATCCTGGAAAACCTTGCTGCAGTGCTGCAACACATTGCCACCTAGCTAAAACTGCAGCTAGGTCATCAAAAGGTCCTTCCTTCATTCTATCAAGCCAGCTGCTTCAATTGGTGAGAAATACGGGAAAATAGAGAATTCCATAAGCTTGGGCTTATTGTTACGCTTCCTTTTCTGGGAAGTGATTTCTTGATCTGAAGCAATGTTTCATGGATTACTATGATAGTGGATAAAACATTCTTTAAATACATGATGGTATTTGGGCAGTAGCATTGCATACAGACAAAATTCATATCATAGGTGTCTATTTCTATAGAACTGTATACAGTCCTTTTCTTGGTGAAAGTGGTACAATGTAATTAACCTACCACCCAGCACTTGTCTGAACACTTGGAGAATGATACTATATCAGGGACTTAATGTTGCTTTCCTCTGCTGGCAGATTGGTCACTCAGCCTTGATGAGTGGAAACCCATGTTTCTGAACCTATGCATAACCTCCATACCTACAATCATGGCCTCTTTGTGAATGAGTGTGTTGGGCAATGAAGGGGGCAGCTGGAGAAAGAAGTTGATATACACTGAATGTCATCCTATACACTTCATTGTTGAAATACTTCTCTGCTGATGTCATCCTTTTGTGAGCATTCACATGGGAAACAAATATTAGTGTTATTTTTCCATTAAGTGAGGTATGCCTACATAAGTCTTTACTAAGTTTCATTGTCAGCAATTTTCCAAATATTTTCCTTTTAAATTAATGATCATCATGCCAAAGCAGTAGCCATAACTTATGTAATGGACTATAAAATTGAATATCTGCCATTTCTCCTCCCAAACAAATTAAACAATCAGGTACATTACCCAAAGTTTTGTCCACTAAGAGGATTTCCCTTCCCCACTATCTCTCAGGGAAGCCACAAAAGAGCTGTAGTCCTGCAACTGTGCACCGTTGGGTAGCACCTGAATAAGGAGGCATCTATAAAGTAGGCCTGCATTTTCCCCTCATCTATCAACTATCAAAAAGGAACTGCCAATGGGGCTAGAGGTATAGGTTAACTTTCAAAAGAGAAGACGGTGTAACAGCAGTAAGGATTACAGGCATTTGTGACTTCTTCATTAAATTTACTTGTGCTTTAAGGCCTGCCCAGACCCGGTCACATATATTCCACTTTGATGATGAAAGGTTACTGTGTATGCCCAACTTTAAGACTTGGTAGGCAAAATAACACTAAGTTTATAATGGGAATCTCTGGTCACATGAAAACTTGGTGGCTCATGGCCAAGCATTCAGTCACAATTAAGGACAAGTAGCCAGTCAAGAGTTGTTCTCAAATGGAGAGTAGGTATCTGAAGATTATAGCTGAACCTTGCATTGAAACCCCAAACACCTATGTTATTCACCTATAGAAGATACCAAAAACTCCAAGTATCATCCCTATCTTCCAGTGAAATTTCAAGAACCTTTTGGACTTCTGGAATATATGGCTCAAGTGGCTGAGCAGTTTGCACAGCAGACTGAATCTATTGAAGATCCTTCTTTTGTTGAAAGCCCCACTCAAAATTAGGAGCTTTTCATGTCACTTGACAGATAGGCCACAGTAACATACTCACATGTAGAATATTTTCCTTCTAAATACAAAGAAGACCACCAGCAAATGTGTATCTTTCTTGGTGATAGGAGGAGGTGGATGCTACAATTTATCCTTCACCTTTTTTTTTTAATTTTTTAACGTTTATTTATTTTTGAGACAGAGAGAGATAGAGCATGAATGGGGGAGGGTCAAAGAGAGGGAGACACAGAATCTGAAACAGGCTCCAGGCTCTGAGCTGTCAGCACAGAGCCCGATGCGGGGCTCAAACCCACAGACCGCGAAATCATGACCTGAGCGGAAGTCGGCCGCCTAACCAACTGAGCCACCCAGGCGCCCCTATCCTTCACTTTTAAAGGAATATCTGGACATGCCCTTATCCCAAAACATTGGGCTCTGTATATTTCACTAAGTGAGAAATCCCTGAATTGTAATTGAATTTGTTCCCCAATCTCTAGATTGTTCCCCAATCTTTCCAATAATTCTAGAGATGTTGTTATTTCTGCTTAATATATTCTATCACCATAATGACATTAATGTAATTGACAAGTGTGATATCTCTTGGATAGTAGCAAGAAAAAGGTATTCAAGGTCCCTGAAAACTAAATTGTAACATTGGAAAACAGAGTTAGTATACTTTTAAGGTAGGATTATGAAGATTTGTTACCGGCTTTATCATCTGGAAGAAACTGGTTTGGATGGGCACTATTGATAATATGGAGAAAATGTTTCTTCCCAGATCAATAAATAGCTGCATTCTTGGTACCAAGGGATGTGTGAATTTGCCCAAGCAATAAAGCCACAGTACCCACAGTTGGAGTCACCATTAGGTTAAGCCTGAGATAAGTCTATTATTTTCCAAGTTGTATCTGTCTTTTGAACAGGCCAAATAAAGTCTTGAATAGGGATGTTGTGGGAATCAGCATCTTTCAAATTCCTGATGGTGGCCCAAATCTTTGCAATAAATGAAGTTATGCAGTAAAACTTTTGATTTAATATTTTTCTAGTTATGTGCAATTATAATGGCCTCTATTTAGCCTTTCCTGCCATGATAGCCCTCATTCTAGAAAATCAATGTGGGGATTATTTCAGCTGCTGTCTATTCCAATTATGCATTTTAGAACTAGGGAAATAACCATGGGATGGGTCAAAAACATACTGAACCTATTGTAAGATGGACCTGAGCTAAGTTCCATAAATAACTGATTCCCAGAAGTCCCTCTTTTGACTATCAGTGCTCTGTTTACTACTGGAAACTGAGTCATCAGCATCCTTTAATCTAATAAGTTACAGAGCCTATTTCAGAGACCCCAGAAGGAATAGAGAAAACATCATTAAAATTCTGTTCAACTAGAACAACTTTCAATACCGTAATTTATAAGCCATGGTACACAAGAAAGAAAAACAGAATCAATAAGTATTTATATTTAGATAGATAGATATAGATAAGAGGAGATTTATTATAAGTATTGGCTCAGGCATTAATGGAGACAAAGAAGTCCCACAAATGGCCATCTGCAAACTGTAGAATTAGGAAAACCAATGGAATAATTTGGTTGAAGTATGAAAGGACCCCATGGTGAGGCTCCTAGTCCCAAACAAAGAGCTGAGAACCTTCAGGTTATTTTTCCCTTGAGAGAGGTCTGGGGAAAATCCAAGAATTCAAAGCCCCCAAAACCAGAAGTTCAGATATTCAGGGCAGGGAAAGATAGACTTTCCAGCTAAATTAAAAAAAATTAAATTAAAAAAAGTAATTCAATATTTCTTTCCCCTTTTATTCTATTCAGGCCAAGGTGTTGGATGGCACATGCACACATTGGTAGAAAAGATCACTTTACTTAGTCTGCTGAAACCAAAATTAATACCTTCAAGAAACACCATGACAGGCACACCCAGAAATTTTTTACAAATACTCTGGGTCACACTTAGCCAAAGCAAGTTGACACCTAAAATTGGCCATTGCAAATTCACCTATGCCAATTTGAAGTATATTATATATTGCCTTAAACTATACTTAATCTTCAAGTAAATACAATAATTAGGCCATAATTCTACCTGTGGTGATATAACCATTCTGATTATAACCAAAAACACACTAACCCCTTCCCCAGATGAGGAACTAAAGTGCTTGAATAATGTTTACTCTTCTCCTAGATATCCTGTGTGTGTAGTAAAACTAATAATACTTAAATATATGATGTAAATTCAACACATTGCATGGTGCATGATGAGGAAATAACAGAGGATAAAAGAGAAAAGATATTTACTTTTTCTTCCTAATTTTTCTTCCTAATTTTGTTATGAATATATATATATATATATTTCTTAAAATCTCTTTAGAAATTTTAGAAATCTTTAGAAATATATATTTCTTAAAATTTCTTAAAATTCATGTGACTCTAGGGACCTTTGGCGATGAAGTGGGAAAGGAAAAGTCTGGTAGGGTGAACAGAGGAATGGAAGAGGTAGGGGTTTGAAAGAGGACATATGAAAGGACTCAAAGCAACTGGAGAGACTATCCAAAGCAACAAATGGAGGAAGAGGGAGAAGAGGTAATGTGAAGGGAGAGGTTTTAAAGAAGCAATTTGAGAAAACTTGTTTCCCAAAGAGTACTTTTAAATTCCAAATCATTCTTAGTAAAATTATGGCAACTAAAAAGATACTAGATGAATTTGTCAGAGCATATAGCCAGTAAAGATTCAAGTAATGGGTTTTCTGTCCATTAAGAAGCTCCAGTGATCTTAATTAGTAGTAACAGTATACTTACAAACAGAGAGACTTGGCACATAACTCAGTCTCTGTCTGGGACTGTAACCCAGTTTTTAGAGTGTATTCAAAATCTTAAGAATCAAACCCTGTCCTTACCAGCTTCAAGGGGTATTTATATGAAGCAATGGTTTAGGAGTCAAACTCACCAATGGAATTCTGACCAATCATTCATAAATGAGGACAAAGCAGTCAAAGTCACATATTTAGGGTGCTGGGTGAGGGGTCCAGATAACTAGTAATGTATCTCATTTCACATGAGTAGTGGCACCATAACTGTCACAGAAAAAACATAAGTGGAGACTGGTTAAATTGGTAAAAACTTATTTTATTCAGGCCAATTTCAATATGGAAAAAGAGACTTTTACTATAAAACCAGGCTCATTTCAAAATACATTATGGATAGTGAGAATTTATAGCCCAAAGAGGCCGGTGAGTCCAGTGGATGCAAAATTATTAAGAGGAAATCAAAAGGAAGGAGGATAGTTAACCTACTCTAACAGGATTTTTACTGAATACAGGCTAGACTGATTATAGGTCACTTAGTAGATTATGAAGATGACAAACCTGATTCCATATAAAGGGTTATTACACATGGCAAATGAGGGACTCTTGCAGTGTTCATAGTAAGGATTTTGCAAGGAATTACATGGACCGGCTTGGAGAAAGGGAAGAATTCGGATTAAAGTTGGGCTAAGCAAAGAATCTTTGTCACTTTTATAGGGAAAACTGATAGTTATTCCACATGGAGGTAAGAGAACACATCCAGAATACGAAAGATTCCTTCAGTGTCTCTTAGAATTAAAATACCCTGAGATTAAGATCAATGGAAACTACAACATCTTGATGTTAGCAATTCTAGTAATGGCCCAGACACACCAGGAATTAGGGTTTGAAGAGAGTTAAGATGGCACGGTAGTAAGAGGATCCTATGCCTGCCTCATCCCTTGAGCACAATTAGATAAATATCAAACTACTCTGAACACCCAAGAAATCAATCTGAGAACTGACAGAACAAACAGTACAACTAAAGGGAGAAAAGAGGCCACATCGTGGAAGGTAGGAGGTATGGTGATGTTATTTGGGAGAGAAAAGGATCCCATGTGCTGTGGAAAGGGGGGAGCCATGATCACAGAGAAAAAGAGAGAGAAAGAGAGAGAGAGAAAGGACATAGCAGCCCACAGGGGACTGTACAAACCCTTTCCAAAGCCATTGGCTGGCAAAATGGGAGGTACTGATTATTGTGAGCTTTTACAATCAGCAGAGATCAAATAATGGAGTTTTAGAATTCTGCACTATGGTGGGTGTGGAGCCTGGAGGGTACTGCAGTGATCGGTGGAGAAGGTGGGCAGAGGCCTGGGAGTAGACAGCTGCATTCTGAGAATCCCCTGGGACAGAGAGAGAGAGAGAGAGAGAGAGAGAGAGAGAGAGAGGCTTTTCCTCCTAATTGGAGCTCATCTGGGGGAGGTGGCATTGCCTTTCTGGGGACAAAAGAGATGGCAGATGCCTTTGCACTCCTCTGCCCCTTAAGGGGCAGAGACACCTGCTTTGGGTGGCTAACCTAGACCCAAGCTTTTTGCTGCACTTTACTCTAAACTCCAAGCTGCTGTTCATGGTGTGACTGCCCTTCTGGGACAAAACTTGTACCAGTGCCAGCATGGTGAGATCCTACTCCATAGGACTGGCATGATTCTGCATCAAGCTGGGTCTCTAAAGTTTGGAGTTTTCAAACTCAGCCAGCATGCCTAAGATATAACACAGGTGCATTTTGCTGATAGGCAGGCTGATAGCCCAGACACAGGGTAAATTCAGGGGTCTCAGGGATGCATGGGACACATGAAGGGAGATTGTTTGCTCTTTTTTGAGGCATTCCCAAACAGCAGCAACTGGGAACTCCTCTCTCCAGAGATGAGAGAGATAGCTGGCACCATTTTTCTTCCCCACCCAACAGCATGAACTGATTTCAGTGAGCAGCAGAGCTCCAACAGTGAAGGCCTGAGCCACTTACACCAAACCCTGTCCCACACCCCGCCGTGCTCTGCAGGTGTTTCTTTACTAGAGCAAATGTGTCTGAGAATCAGACCAGGGGTCCCCTCTCCCAGAAGACCAGCATAAATCCTACACACACCAAGTCTACTCACCATAAGTGCTTCAGAGCTTCAGCACAAGTGGAAATAGAATCAGGCCTCTTGTAACAAGCAGACCATAGCAGGAGGGCACCTGTTGGAATGAGCACTGGGTGTTGTATGGAAACCAATATGAAAATAAATTATACTTACTAAAAAGAATAACTTGCCACACTCTGGATAAGTGCCAAACACTCCCCACTTCACTCAAGGGAAATTCTGCAGAGGACTGACCTGAGGGAAAGAGCAATCAACATACAGCAACAGAGTACACACAGCATACACCAGAAATACATCCTGAAGTGCCAGGCTCTGTACAGTTTATGACCTCTTCTTCACAAAGTCATTGCTCTCAGGAGCAGAAAAAATAAAAGGATTTTTTAACACACAGAAGAGACATAGTCAAAATGCCAAGATGGAGGAATTATCCTGAAAGAAAGCATAAGAAAAAGTCATGGCCAGGGATCTAATTGAAGCAGATATAAGTAATATGTCTGATCCAGAATTTAAAATAACAATAAATGATACTAACCGGTGTTAAGAAAAGGATAGAAGGCATCAGGGAGTCCCTTGGCATAGAGATAAAAGACTTAGAAACTAGTCAGGCTGAAATAAAAAATGCTATAACCAAGATGTGAAACCAAGTAGATGGAACCACAAAGATGGAAGAAACAGAGTAACAAATAAGTGATATGGAAGATAAAATTATGGAAACTAATAAAGCTGAAAAGAAAAGGGAAAGAAAAACTATGAGTTATGAATGTAGATTTAGGGAACTCAACAACTCCCTAAAGCATACTAACATTCGTATCATAGGGGTCATAGAAGAAGAGAGGGAAAGGGGGCAGAAGATTTGTTTGAGGAAATTATAGCTGAAAACTTTCATAATCTGGAAGGAAATAGACATCCAAACCCAGGAGGTACAGAGAATTCCCATCAAAATCAACAAAAGCAGACCAATACCAAGACATTGCAGTAAAATATGCAAAATATAGGAATAAGAAAATATCCTAAAAGCAGAAAAGGAAAAGATCCCTAAGTTACATGGGAAGACACAAAGTGTTAACAGATATTTCTACAGAAACATGGCAGGCCAGAAGGGAGTGGCAGGAAATATTCAATGTGATGAATAGGAAGAATATGCAGTCAAGAATCCTTTATCCAGCAAAGCTGTCATTCAGAATAGAAGGAGGAATAAAGACTTTCCCAGACAAACAAAAACTAAAGTAGTTTTTTGGTTTTTGTTTTGTTTTGTTTTGTTTTTACCACTAAACCACCTCAACAAGAAATATTAAAGGGAATTCCTTCAGGGGCACCTGGGTGACTCAGTCAGTTGGGAGTCTGACTTCAGCTCAGGTTATGATCTCATGGTCCATGGGTTGAAGCCTGGCATCAGACTCTGTGCTGACAGCTCAGAGCCTGGACCCTGATTCGAATTTTGTGTCTTCCTCTATCTCTAACACTCCCCTACTCATGCTCTGTTTCTTTCTCAAAAATAAATAAACATTAAAATTGTTTTAAAAATAAAGGGGATTCCTTCA
The DNA here is from genome assembly GCF_018350175.1 of Felis catus. Classification (NCBI taxonomy): domain Eukaryota; kingdom Metazoa; phylum Chordata; class Mammalia; order Carnivora; family Felidae; genus Felis; species Felis catus. The sequence continues at coordinate 23,754,772 of NC_058373.1, forward strand.
GTGGGAAAGAAAACACAAATGTAACGAAGACTAGAAAGTAACAGAGAAAATCTCCAGAAACAATGACTTATCAAGTAATGCAATGGCACTAAATTCATATCTATTGATAATCACTCTGAATTAAAATGGGCTAAAGGCTCAAATTAAAGACATAGCATATCAGATTTAAAAACAAAAAACCTCCATCTATATGCTGTATACAAGGGACTCATTTTAGAACTAAAGACACCTGCATATTGAAAGTGAGGGGATCAAGAACAACTTATCATGTTAATGGACACTAAAAAAAAAAGCCAGAGTAGCCATACTTATATCAGACAAAGTAGATTTTAAACCAAATGTTGTAACAAAAGATGAAGAAGGGCCCTGTATAATAATAAAGAGATATATCCAATAAGAAGATATAACTACTGTAAATATTTACACCCCCAACTTGAAAGAACCCAAATATATAAAACAAATAATAACAAACGAAAAAAAGCATTGATAATAATACAATAATAGTATGGGACTTTAACACCTCACTTGCAGCAATGAACATATCATTTAAGCAGAAAATTAACAAGAAAACAATGACTTTGAATGGCATACTGGGACACATGGACTTAACAGATATATTCAGAACATTGAATCCTATAGCATCAGAATACACATTCTTTTCAAGTGCACATGGAACATTCTCCAGAATAGATCATGTACTAGGTCACAAATGAGGACTCAACAAACAAAAAAAATAAGGAGATCATACCATGCATGTTTTCTGACCATAGTGCTATGAAACTTGAAATCAACCACAAGAAAAAATGTGGAAAGCCCACAAATACATGGACGTTAAAGATCATACTACTAAAGAATAAATTGGTTAGTCAGGAAATTTAAAAGTAAATACATACATACATACATACATATATAGAAACAAATGAAAATGAAAACACAATGCTCCAAAACGTTTGGGATGCAGCAAAACCAGTCCTAAGAAGGAAGTATATAGCAATAGAGGCAAGAAAAATCAAGAAGCAAGAAAATTTCAAATACATAACCTAAACTTAACACCTAATGGAGCTAGAAACAGAACTAATGAAGCCCAAATTCAGCAAAAGAAAGGGTATAATAAAGATCTTCCAACAAACAAAAATCCAAAGTCAGATGTCTTCCCATGGGATATTTACCAAACATTTAAAGAAGAATTAGTATCTACATCCAAAATGTTCAAAAACATAAAAAATGGAAGGAAAACTTCTAAACTCATTCTATGAGGCCAGCATTGGCTTGATTCAAAAATATTCCTATGAACATGGATGCAAAAATTCTCAACAAAATACTACTAAATCGAATCCAATAGTAAATTAAAAGAATCATTCACCACGATCAAGTGGGTGATCAAGCCTAGGGATTTATTACTGGGATGCAAGCATGGATCAATATTCACAAATCAATCAAGGCAATAATAAATGAAAGGATAAGAACCTTATGATCCTCTAAAAGTTGTAAAAAAGAATTTGATAAAGTACCACATCCACTCTTGATAAAAACTCTCAACAAAGTAAGGATAGAGGTAACATACCTCAACATCATAAAAGCCATTTATGAAAGACCCATAGCTAACATAATCCTCAATGGGGAAAACAGAGTTTTCTCCCTAAGATCGGGAATACAAGGATATCCTCTCTCACCACTGTTGTTCAACATAGTACTGAAAGTCTTAGCCTCTGAAATCAGACAACAAAAAGAAATAAAAGGCATCCAAACTGGCAAGGAGGAAGTCAAATTATCACTATTATCAGACAACAGGATACTCTGTAGGAAACCCGAAAGACTCCACCAAAAATTGCTATAACTAACATATGAATTGAATAAAGCTGTAGGATACAAAATCAATGTACAGAAATCTGTTATATTTCTATACACTAATAATAAAGCAGCAGAAAGAGAAATCAAAGAATTGATCCTATTTACAAACGCACCAAAAACCACATGATACCTAGGAATAAACTTAACCAAATAGATAAAAGGTCTGTACTCTGAAAACTATAGAAAACTTATAAAAGAAATTGAAGAGGACACAAAGAAATGGAAAGACACTCCATGTTCATGGATTGGAAGAAAAAATATTGTTAAAATGTCTATACTACCCAAGGCAATCTGCATATTCAATGCAATCTCTATCAAAATAACACCAGAATTTTTCAGAGCTAGAACAAACAATCGTAAAATTGGTACAGAACCAGAAAAGACCCTAAATAGACAGAACAACCTTAAAAACTAAAAGCAAGGCTGGAGGCATCACGATTCTGGACTTCAAACTGTCTTACAAAGCTGTAGCCATCAAGTCAGTATGGTCCTGGCACAAAAACAGACACATAGATCAATGGAACAGAATAGAAACCCTAGAAATGGACCCACAGAAACCTCTTTGACATTGGCCATAGTAAATTCTTACTAGACCCGTTGCTGAAGGCAAGGGAAACAAAAAAACGTCTCCACGGGAAAGGAAACAATAAACAAAACTAAAAAGCAGCCTATGAAATGGGAGAAGATATTTGCAAATGATGTGTCTCTTAAAGGGCTAGTATTCAAAATATATAAAGAACTTTGTAAACTCAAAACACAAAACCCAAATATCCAGTGAAGAAATGGGCAGAAGACATGATCACTTTTCCAAAGAATACGTGTTTCCAAGAAGTGTTTTCTAAGAACACTTTTCCAAAGAATATGTCCAGATGACTAACAGACACATGAAACGATGCTCAACATCATGCGCCATCAGGGACATACAAATCAAGACTATAATATCACCTCACACTTGTCAGAATTGCTAAAGTTAACAATACAAGAAACAACAGGTATTAGTGAGGATGTGGAGAAAGGGGAACCCTTTTGCACTGTTGGTAGGAAAGCAAACTTATGAGGCCGCTCTGGAGAACAGTATTGAGGTTCCTCAAAGTTAAAAATAGAACTACCCTATGTATGATCCAGCAACTGCACTACTATGTATTTACCAAAGGATACAAAAATACTGATTTAAAGGGGCAACCCCCAATGTTTATAGCAGCATTATCTACAATAGCCAAATTACGAAATTTCAAATGTCCATCAACTGAGGAATGGATATAGAAGCAGTGAGATTATAGATATGGAATATTACTCAACCATCAAAAATCATAAAATCTTTTCATATGCAAAGATGTAGATGGAGCTATAGTGTATTATGCTACGCAAAATAAGTCAGTCGGAGAAAAACAAATACTATGTGATTTCACTCATATGTGAAATTTAAGAAACAAAACAGATGGACATAGGGGGAGGAAAAAAAAAGAGGGAGAGGGACGTAAACCATAAAAGAGACTTTTAACTATAGAGACCAAACTGAGGGTTGCTGGAGGGGAGATGAATGCGGGGATGGGCTAGATGGGTGATGGGTATTAAGGAGGGCATTTGTTGCTAAGAGCACTGCCAGTTATATGTAAGTGATGAGTCACTAAATTCTACTCCTGAAAATATTAGAGTATATGTTAACTAACTAGAATTTAAATAAAAACTTGAAACATTTTTTTTAAGTAAATTAAGGTTTGAGTCATTCCACCAGTAAAGAGTCAGGCTATTTGAAGTATTTGCTGATGCAAAGGGAAATCAGAATTGGTAATAGCAGAAAATAGTTATAAATCTAACTTTGAATGCTTGACAAGTTATGTAAATAATTAGGCAAAGTTTCATGAGATTAAACTTGTGTAAAACAAATTAGTCTGACTTTGAATCCCCAATTAAAAAAAAAGTGGTGACTATCAAGGGAAAAACTGTTTCAGTGAAACTCTAATATACCTTTATGGGTTCAATATTCCACACTTTGTCAGTCTTTTATGAATCTGAAATTATTTGAGCAACACCCATATATGGTTACTACCCTTCAAAATAATGTTTCCAATTTTTCTCCCTTGTGACTTGCAATTAACACGAACTGAAATTGACAAGTTCCCAAGCTCTGCAATCTAAAACTGTACAACATAATATAAACTACATGGAAATCTTCACAACTGATCACAAATCAGTAATCTTCGTTCAGGTTTCTCTATGGGAAATACAGATAATTCACCAGAACGCCTATGCCATCACCATAGACTTCAAACTGCATACCAATAATACTATGCATTGCTTCTCCCATCCTTGCTCCACAATCTAATGATACTTAGAGAACAATATCTATAATTCTCCACTCCATGTTCCTGGAATCAGAAACAGTATTTCTAGTTTTTATCCTGTTTTTATCTTTTATTTTTATAGAAACTTCCTCTCACTAAATGCCTGATACCTAGCACCATACAGCATATCCTCTACAACTAATTTTCAACAAATTTCCCATCCATATTCTTCATATTTTTGATTGTATAAATTTTAAAAACTTAAGTAATTTTTTCCTGTATAACACAACTCCTAATGAATCATATTTGTACCTTGCCTTTAAGCAGCCTTATAGGACTTCAGTGAAGTCATAGGTGTTAATTGTCTCAGAGGAGGCCATTACCTTTTTCTCAGGCAATTCAGAAATTAATACCCTCATACTGAGATGGAAAAGAGACTGTTAACATTTGGGTGGGTACGCAGCTGGAGCTAAAATTGTGGAGACCCCTTCCACTGAGGGTGGAAAGATCACTACCATGGGAAATAAAAACTCATCTAAATTTAGAGGCTTGATGTCCCTGACTTCATTAGGGTATTCACACAAGTCCCAGCACGCAGGATCTTATTGTTTCCATTCAATGTCCTCACTTTAAAAATAGACCCCTTCTGATCCTGGAATTTCAACTTGCTTTGAAACTCAGTCAATTATAATTTGACTGTCAGCAATTTTAGCCATGCTATGATAAAGGCTCTTACTTTGGAGCACCTAGAATTTTTTAGAACATTTGTGCAATGTTTAGGGTGATAATATGAATCCCTGAGTTCATCCTTTTCGTTCAACATTTTGTCAAGCAACATTAGAGGGAAGAAGCCAACATCATTATATTCCTTAGTTTTCAAAAAAGTTAGAAAGTATGATACATAATTACGTAACTCCTGTTTCTTGTGAGTGGTTTATTAGGGTTATCCAATGTATATAGAGTCTGTATGTATATAAAAAATTTACACCCTGGAATATCAGTGGGTTTTTTGTTGTTGTTGTTTGTTTGTTTTTTGGGTTTTTCAAAGTGGGACATAAAGTACTATCTTTAAATCTAATCAGATTAGATAGCCCATTTCAGGGACCAAGGAAGTAATTCTAAAAATTTATACTTAAAATTATGTTGCTTTAGTTTTGTTGTTTTTAATGTTTTAGACCTCTTCTTACCAAAATCTATATTACATGTATTCTCCAAAATAACAGATTGAATAGGCAATAGGTAGATGATGATGATGATAGATGATAGATGGATAACAGATGATACAGATATGTGATAGATAGATATGATTGATAGATGATGATGAAGGTAGATACATAGATACATAAATATATAGATAGATGATATATAGATAGATAATGCATATACACAAACATACATAGACACACAGATATAAGAAACATTTAGAAATATGACCTTTTGTAGCAACATGGATGGAACTGGAGAGTGTTATGCTAAGTGAAATGAGTCATACAGAGAAAGACAGATACCATACGTTTTCACTGTAATGTGGATCGTGAGAAACTTAAGACCGTGGGAGAGGTGAAGGGGGGAAAAAGTTACAGAGAGAGAAGGAGGCAAACCATGAGAGACACTTAAAAACTGAGAATAAACTGAGGGTTGATGGGGGGTGAGAGGGAGGGAAAAGTGGGTGATGGGCATTGAGGAGGGCACCTGCTGGGATGAGCACTGGGTGTTGTATGGAAACCAATTTGACAATAAATTTCATATTAAAAAAAAGAAACAATATATTAATTAGCTCAGGCATTATGGAGGTGGAGACTCCCAAAATCTGCCATCTGCAAGCTAGAAAACCAATAAATTCAATAGAATAATTCACCCCAGCTCTGAAGGCCTAAGAACAAAAGACTATTGGTGTAAGGCCCAGAGTCAAAGCCCCAAGAGAAAGGAGCATTGATGCCCTACAGTTAGAAAAGATGGATAGCCAGCTTACGAAGAGACACAAGGATTTGTCCTTCATTTGTTTTTCTTTGTTGTTTTATTTAGGTCTTCTATTTAGATTGAATGATGCCTGCTCACATTATGAAGGAAGATCTCTTTACTCAGTCTACTGCCTAAAATTCTAATCCTCTCCAGAAAAAATCCTGACAGAAACACCCAGAAATAATGTTTTACCAGCTATCAGAATTTCCTTAAATCAGTCAAATTGACACATAAAACTAGCTATATCCACTGCTTGACAAATTGGCACCTACATCCACCACCTTAAACCTTATTAATCTCCAAACAAAGACAATAATGAGATTATAATTCTGTTTAACATGATAGAACTATGCTACATGCAATCAAAAACACCCTAACTCCTTCACTAGAAAAGGATTTTACATACTTAAGTGATGCTTACTTTTAACAAATAATTATGATTAAAATTAACATTACTTAAATATAATATATAATCAATATATCTCATTACCTGATAAGACAATAAGAGAGGATAGAAAATAAGGATATTTGCTTAGAAAATAAGGATATATATATATATATACACACACACACACACACACACACACACATATATATATATGGCTATATATACAGATATACATATATATGGCTATATATACAGATATATGCATATATATGGATATATATACAGATATATACATATACACGCACACACACACACACACACACAGGCATTCAAAACTAAGTAAGGATGAAATAACTACTCATGACAAAGCCTGTATTTTTATAACTGGTCACATAATCATAGCTAAAGAACTCTCCATTATATGAGAGGTATGGCCTGGGAAAGGTAAGATAGTGTAGCAGGAGTAGGACCATGAGGATTTGGGTCACTACTTCATGCAAGTTACCTATGCATTCATGGCTTGCCTAGACCAAATTATTTATACACTACATTTATTTGATGATGGAGATTTGTTGTGAAGTCCCACTTTATGACTTGGTAGGTCAGATAACTCCCATTTCATGATGGCAACTTGGGTCACATAGTAACTTTGTATCCATTGTCAAGCATTTAGTCCCTATAAATGGAGTAGCAAGCCTAGAACTATTCCTCAAGAGAGTAGTTTCTTTGGATGATAGCAATACCTATTAACAAAATCTTAAATTCTCATGTTGTCATATGTAGGGGCTGCCAAAGACTCCAAACAGCACCTCTATTTGAGAAAAAAACTTCAGTGATCAATGGGTCTGTTGTAATAACTGGACTAAGTATCATAACAATTTTCACAGCATCTTGCAATTATTGTGGAGACTTCTCTTGATTTGAGTCCCACTCAGAACTAGCAGCTTTATGGGTTACTTGATAAATGAGCCTGATAATACCCACAAATGAGGAATATTTTGACTCCAAAATCTAAGTTGCCCTACCAGGCATTGTTCCTGGCTGCATGAGGGGCCAGATGCAACAACTTATCCTTTATCTCAAAAGGAATATCTGGACAAGCTTTGTAACTCTGATTCCTTGAAATTTTACTGGAGTATAAGACCCCTAAAGTTTGACTTCTTCCAACCTTCTGTCATGCCAATGTCTAAAGTCCAGTGTAGTTTATCTTCAAGCTCTGTAGGTCCAATCAGCACAATGCCATCAATGTAATGGACTTATGTAATATCTTGTGGAAGTGAATGTCTATCAATACACCTACAAACTAAATTATGACATAGGGCTAAAAAGTTGGTATAATGCTAACTTCCTCTGTATTACATTAAGGAGATCAGGTATTCCTACTTCATGTAAGGTGGCCATGTTTTCATGTATATTTCAGCTAATCAGCCCAAAAAACTGTTAGAGCCCTTTCTATATCTCCAAGCTGAAACATTAAATGCAGAATATCCACTTAGTGTGCCCATTTCATTAAATTCAGGTCATCTAACTAAAATGCCTTTTACCATTATTCCAAAACCTTAATATGCACTCTTATATATATTCCCCAGATTTGTGCTTAACATAAATTAGAAAACCCAATTAGTTCTTTTGGAGTATAGCATATCTTCATACCTCATCTTTAGGGGCTTTCTGGGACCTGTGTCTAGTCATAGGTGTCAACTATCTCAAGGTAGGCCATTGTCCTTTAATAAGACAATGCAAGGTTAATGTCCTCATGTGGAGGTGGAAAAGCTGATACCACCCTCTCAATTCAGAGGGTGCTACCACAAGAAGAGGAAATGCCACTTTGCAGAGGCCTTTTTTCTGGTCATGTGGAAGCCACTTTTTTTTTAGGGAGGAGACCATTTTCACAGTCAAAGAAGACTTATCAGAACTTACAAACTCAACGTCACCAGTTTCATCAGGGTATTCCCATACCTACTCATTCCAGATCACAGGAACCCATTCTTTTCCATCCAATTGCTTCATTTCAACAGAAGATACTCAAAGAGCATGGGAGTTCAACTTGTCTTGAAGTTCAGCCAGTTACAGTTTGATTTTCAGCAATTTCACCCCTGCCTGGAGAAAAGGCTCTCCCTCAGACACATCTGGAAAGTCTTAGGTCATTGATGCAAGATTGACCTAATAATTTGATTCCTGAACACTTCCTTTCCTTCACCACCTTGTTCAGGAACATTAGGAAAAACGAATCAACATCATTATATTTCTTAGTTTTCCAAAAATGTAAGAAAGTATCATATACACAATCATTTAGTTACATACTTCTTACAAGTGTTTGATTGAGAGTATCAATACAGATACCTGCTTATCTCTACAAACAGTTTATAATCTGGACTATCAGTGGTCTATTTATTATCATAAATATTGTAATCAGTGTCATTAAATCTAATGGGATTAGAGAGACAATTCCAGAAACCTCAGAACCAATACAGAAACCTCATTCTTAAAATTCTGTTCCTACAGAAGCATTTAGAGTAACAGGAGCTATTAAGTCCTGGTACTCCTAAAAAACAGAACCAATAGGATATACATACATACATACATACATACATGCATACATAAAAAGAGTTATTATAGGAAATGGCTGCAGAGTTTATCGAAGCCTAGGAGTCTCATATCTGCCATCTGCAAGCTGAGAAACTAGGGAAACCTAAGGTATAATTCAGTATTTCTCTGAAGCCTGAAAACCAGGGTAGCTGATGGTGTAATTATAGTCCTAGGTAAAGGGCCTGAAAAGAAAGGGGTCACTGTATAAGTTCCAGACTTCAAAGCCTCAGAACCAGGAGCACTAATGTTTTAGGTCAGGAAAAGATAAACATCCAGCTAAGGAAAATAGATAAAAATTTACTTTTCCTCTGATTTTTGTTCTATCTAGGCCTTCAACGTAGATAATACCAGAGGGTAGGTTGGTGGGGGATGGTTTTAAAAAGTGATGGAGATTAAGGAGTACATATGCTGTGACGAGCACCAAGTATTGTAATGGAGTGTTGAATCACTAAATTGTACACCAGAAACTAATAGTACACTGTATGCTAACTGGAATTTAAATTTAAACTTACAGAAAAAAAAAAAAACAGAGTAGATAACGTCTGTGTACATTGGTGAGGGATATTCTCTTCACTAAGTCTACTGGCTCAGACACCCTCACAGTCACACTCAGAAATCATGTTTACCAAATAATGTAATTCCCTTAGTCTAGTCAAGTTGACATATAAAAATAATCATCATAAGTCAACCTTTTGTCAATTTGACACCTATACATTACCTTCAAACAAATTTAATCTTCAAATAAAGACAACAGTGAGGTTGTATGGGGGTCCCTTGGTGACTCAGTCAGTTAAGCGTCCAACTCTTGATTTAGGCTTAGGTCGTGATCTCACAGATTGTGAGATTGAGCCCCACATTAGGCTCTGTGCTGTCAGTGCAGGATTCTCTCCCTCTACCATTCTCTCTCTCTCTCTCCATCTGTCAATAAATGACTAAACAAACAAACAAACATTAAAAAGACAATAGTAAGGTTGTAATTCTATCTAAAGTGATGCATTTATGCTGCATATAACTAAAAACACATTAACTTTTTCCCCAGAAGAGGAGGGAAAGTCCTGATTTTTAAAAATTCTCTAAAAAGTAGTCTGATGTAAATTAATAATAATTAAATATATGGTATAAAGTCGATACATCCATATGACATAACGAAATAAGAAGGTATAGAAAACAAAAATAATTGCTTAAGATATACACACAAACACACTCATAGTAAAATAGTGAAGAAATATGACAATTACAGTCCTTTCTCTAACTTGTTATTAGGTTGAATCTAGTATTTATACCTACACTTCTCTACCATCCATTATGTATTTCTTATTGCCTCAGCAATAACATCATCTAGTTGTGGTTGTTTATCTGGTTGTGAGACCCAAATCTTCAATTCTGAAAAGCATGGGCCATCACTCGTGTTGATTCTTTTTAAAGTTTAATCTGAGATTGTTTATGAAAAGTTGCAGCATCAAACTAAAATGCTTTTGTGGCCAGTCATTATTATTCCTGCCTTAGGTAAATAATCAGGCAAAGTTTAATAGGACCAGACTTATTTTTCAAACAAACTCATCTGACTTTGATCCTCTGATCGAAAAGTTGCTGACTATAGAGATAAAAATGATGTTTCAATGAATAATTTTAATGTATATTTGTGAATCCAATATTACACATTTTGCTTTTCTTTGACAAATTCTGAACTCTTCTAGTGTCATCAATATCTAGCCACAAGTACCCAAATTAATATTCCCACTTTCCTTTTTCCAGTCTGAATTGGTCAATAAAAACTAAAATCGTTTATTTACCAAGCCCTCCAAGCTGAAGCTGCACAACTTGATGGAAATTAAGCTTGATGTAAATGTTCATAATATATTACACACAGACAAACTTTATGCCAGCTTCTGTGTGGACCACTCAGAAAGTTCACTGGGACACCTGATGCCAACACCACAGACACTGAAACTGCAAATCTGTGATACCTGTATTGCTTCTGCTGTCCTTACTCCACCAACTAATAGTTCTTGGAGGCCAATACCTAGAAATCTTCACTGAATGCCCCCCTGAAATCAGAAACTGGTTTTTTAACATTTATTCCTGCTTTTCTTAAATGTTAATGGAAATTATCCCTTATTAAATGCCCAATGTCTAGCCATAAGGCATAGCCTCCATACAAAGTATCAACAGATAATTCGGCTGGTCCTCAATGAACAAAAGGCAACAAAATAAGAAATGGGCTTGATTATATCAGGAAACAAGAATGTCTATTCTTTCCTTTGAAAAGAAGGGTCTAAGAAAGATTCTTTGCATGACCAAACTTTATCACAGACTTGACCTTCTCCTAAGCCCAACTGTGTACTTCCTTGTAAAGAAAGAGCTCTACCAAGTCAATAACAAACAATCTCTAATCCTTGTTATCTATTTATCCTCAATATCTAATGTCTAATCTAGACTCTTTACAGTAAGAAGTCAAGCCTGGTTCTTGCCACCAGATTTTGTCAACAATGCCTATAGATTTGAACAAATTCCTCTTTCTTGAGTTCCTTTGGGTAAACACCTAGTAGTATAAGTGCTGGGTACTTCCATTTTTAATTTTTTGAGGAACCTCCATACTGTTTTCCAGAGTGGCTGCACCAGTTTGCATCCCCACTAGCAGGACAAAAGTGTTCTCTTTTCTCCACATCCTCACCAAAATTTGTTGTTTCCTGAGTTGTAAATGTTAGCCATTTTGTCTTGTGTGAGGTGGTATCTCATTGTCGTTTTCATTTGTGTTTTCCTGATGATGAGTGATGTTGAACATCTTTTCATGTGTCTCTTAGCCACATGGCTGTAATCTCTGGAAAAGTGTCTTTTCATATCTTTTGCCCATTTCTCCACTGGATTATGTGGTTTTTGTGTGTTGTTTTGATAAATCCTTAATAGAATTTTATATAAATCAAATATCCAATATGTCATTTGCTAATATCTTCTCCAGTTCCGTTGGTTGTTTTCAGTTTTGTTGATTGTTTTCTTCACTGTTCAAAAGATTTTTATCTTGATGAGGCCCCAATAGTTCATTTTTGCTATTGTTTCCCTTCCTCCAGATATGTGTCTACTACAAAGTTGCTCAACTGAGGTAAAAGAGGCTGCTTCCTGTTTTCTCATTACTTCTGGTTCCATACAAATTTTAGAATTATTAGTTCCAGCTCTGTTAAGAAAGCTGGTGTTATTTTCATAAGGATTGTAATGAATGTGTGGATTGCTTTGGATAGCATAGACATTTTAACAATATTTGTTTTTTCCAATCTGTTACAGGGAGTATGGCCAGAGTTGCAAAAGATGAGTCTGCAAACAAAGTGCAGTTAAGTGAAGGTCCCCATACTGAGTTGGAATGAGGCCCCGACTCCAGAATGAAGCTTCTTTTTATTAGGATAATATCTAATGACTACATGCATAAAGCCAGCTAAGTAAGTGTGTTAACCAATCTAATGGTTTAGCTTTTCAAGGTTGAATTTCGAGTTAATTGGTTTCTGTAATACTAGGAAGGATCAGATGTGAAGGATGATCCAGCCCTGGACAATGTTAATGGCTCTAGGCATTCCTTATGAGAGCCACAGCCACGTTCAGCCGTGTAAACATGTCCTAAGGCCTTGCACCTTCTCCATCCCTTACCTTTTGAAGTCTTTTCCTTTGATGCTTCTCTCCTGCATCTTTCATACCAATCCAGGAGCATGAAATGTTTTTCCATTTATTTGTGTCCTGTTCAATAACTTTCATAAGCTTTCTATAGTTTTCAACATACAGATATCTTACCTCCTTAGTTAGGTTTATTCCTAGATATCTTATGGGTTTTGGTGCAAACATAAATGGAATCAATTCCTTGATTTCTCTTTCTGCTGCTTCATTGTTGGTGTATAGAAATGCAACTGATTTCTGTACATCTATCTCATATCCTGAGAAATTACTGAATTAGTGTATCAGTTCTAGCAGGTTTTTGGTGGAGTCTTTGGATTTTCCATGTAGATTATCAAGTCATCTGTGAAAATTTGACTTCCTTGCCAACTTTGATGCTTTTTCTTTTTCTTTTTTTTTTTTTGTTATTCGATTTTTGAGAACTTCCAATAATGTGTTGAACAACAGTGATGAGAGTGGACATCCCTGTTGTGTTCTTGATCTTAGGGGGAAAACTCTCAGTTTTTCCCCATTGAAGATGATATTAACTGTGGGTCTTTCATATATGGCTATTATGCCCATACTTTCATGAAAGTTTTATCAAGTAAGGATGCTATATTTTGTCAAATTCTTTTGTTGCATCTATTGAGAGGATCATGTGCTTCTTATATTTTCTTTTATTAATGTGGTATTTCACGTTGATTTATTTGTCGATATTGAGCCCAGGAAAAGATACCACTTCATCATGATGAATAATTATTTAATGTATTGTTGTATTCAATTTTCTATTTTCTTGTTGAGAACTTTTGCATTCATGTTCATCAGAGAGATTTGGCTGTAATTTTCCTTTTTAATGGGGTCTTTGTTAGTTTTGGAATCAGTGTAACACTGGCCTCATAGAATGAGTTTGGAAGTCCTCCTTCCATTTCTATTTTTTGGAGCAGCTTCCAAAAATATTTATTAGCTTCTCTTCAAATGTATGGTTGAAATCCCCTGGAAAGCCATCTGGCCCTGGACACTTGCTTGTTTGGAGATTTTTGATTACTGATTCAATTTCTTTGCTGGTTATGGATCTGCTCAAATTTTCTATTTCTTCCTGTTTCAGTTTTAGTAGTTTGTGCGATTCAAGGAATTTATCCATTTCTTCCAGATTGTCTATTTGTTGCCATATAATTGCTCATAATATTCTTATTGTTTGCATTTTTGCAGTGTTGGATGTGTTCTATCATCTTTCATTCATTATTTTATTTGTGTGGGTCCTTTTCTTTTTCTTTTTGATAAATCTGGCTAGGGCTTTATCAATTTTGTTAATTCTTTCAAAGAACTAGCTCCTAGTTTCATCAATCTGTTCTAATTTTTTTAATTTTAATATTATAGATTTCTGCTCTAATCTTTGTTATTTCCCTTCTTCTGCTGGCTTGGGCTTTATTTGCTATTATTTTTCCAGCTCCTTTAGGTGTAAGGTTAGGTTGTGTATCTGAGACATTTCTTCCTTCTTCAGGTGGCCTGGATTGCTATATACTTCCCTCTTATGACCAACTTTGCTGCATCCTAGAAGTTTAGAACTGTCATGCCTTCATTTTCATTTGCTTCCATGTACTTTTTTTTTATTTCCTCTTTCTTTTTATCTTTTATTTACTCTTTAATTACTCATTTATTATTTAGTAGGATGTTCTTTAACTTGCAAATATTTGTGGATTTTCCAAATCTTTTCATGTGGTAGATTTCAAGTTTCATAGCATTGTGATCTGAAAATACACATGGTATGATCTTGATCTTTTTGTACTGTTGAAGGTTGATTTATGACATAGTATATGATATATTCTGGAATGTTCCACGCTTTAGGATGAAATGTTCTGAATGTATCCATTAAGACCCTCTGGTCCAGTGTGTCATTCAAAGCTGTAGTCTCCATATTGATTTTCTGCTTAAATGATCTGTCCATTGCAGTAAGTGGGGTAATAAAGTCCCCTACTGTTATGATATTATTATCAATGAGTTTCTTTATGTTTGTGATTAAATGATTCAAATATTTGGTTATTCCAAATTGGGGCACAAATATTTACAATTGTTAGATGTCCTTGATGGATAGACCTCTTAATTATGATATAATGCCCTTCTTTATCTCTTGTTATAGTCTTTGTTTTAAAATCTAGATTTTCTTTTTTTTTTCCAACGTTTATTTATTTTGGGGACAGAGAGACAGAGCATGAACGGGGGAGGGGCAGAGAGAGAGGGAGACACAGAATCGGAAACAGGCTCCAGGCTCTGAGCCATCAGCCCAGAGCCTGACGTGGGGCTCGAACTCACAGACTGCGAGATCGTGACCTGGCTGAAGTTGGACGCTTAACTGACTGCGCCACCCAGGCGCCCCTAAAATCTAGATTTTCTAATGGAGGGCCAAGATAGTGAAACAGCATGGAAGTTTTGTTTTGTTTTGTTTTGTTTTTTGCATCCCTCATCCCTGAAATGCAGCCAGATCAACATTAAACCATCTTACACACCTAGAAAACTTATTTGAGGATTAAAACAACAATCTGCACAACCTAAACCACAGAACTCTGCAGGTATGTGGTGAAAAGAGGTGAATCGGGGGAGAGAGAAGCTGTGAAGGACAAGAAGCTGTTTTTGTTTGTGGAGAGAGGATGGAGACAGGGGGGAGAGTATGTGAAAAGCATCACCCTAAAAGCAGCTGGAGACAAAAGGGGGAGTGGAAACAGTCACAAAGTACTAAAAAAAGGGGGAAGGAAGAAGAAAGGAGACAGTTTAAATTCCAGTAACACTCTATAAAAAGTGGGAGTGTAGAGTCTGAAACTCTACAGCTTGATACCTGGCAGAGCTCTGGTGGGAAGGGTGAATCCCAAGGAGCAGAAAGCAAGGTCTGTGGGTTCCTCTGGCCACACGGGGAGAGGTGGTTCCCCTGCTGGGAGGACATTTGGTAGAGGCTGAGTGCCCTCCCCCGGGCAAAGGTCCCAGAGAACCCTGGAGAACAACCACCTTCCCTGGTGTTGGAACAAAGATGTTAAAGGTGGAGTCTGGCACCAGATGTGTGTTGTGATTTTTTATAATCCCTGAAATGCTACTGCTACATGATCACGTGAATCTTTTCTGGGGCGGTCTAACACCTGGCCACAAATTCTGGGCATTGACAGCAGGGCGATCTCCTGAACATTCCTGGGGACAGGGAAGCACCTGGCCATTGCTCAGCAAGACCCTCCCCCAGGGGATCAGAACGGGTCAAAGTCATAGTCTCTCTGAATCCAGAAGTTGAGCCACACAGCCACATCAGAGATAAAACTCAGGAGGGAGGTGCCACTTGGTATCCTGATGGCTTGGTCATGGACAGTGTAGAATCGGGGAGTGGACAGAAGCCAGAGACAAAGGTGGGGTGCTTGACTGCCGGTTGGGGAGAGCAGAGTTCTGATACTAGAGACTGGGTAGCTGGGTGATGCCATTTTCACCCCTCCCATACATGTGCATACATGCCTACACGTGCCACCACAATCCACCCCAGTAAGCTAAGCAGAGTCATCTAATGGAGATCGGAGCTGTTACACTAAGTCTGCCCAACTGGGCCAGCTGCACTCTTGAGAAAGATAACCACAAATCTCTCTGCCTGCTTAGTTTATGGACTATAAAGTGCTTCATAGTTCGACTTCTAGGGGAAACCAAATGTAATTTCAAACATATTTCATTCTGTTTGTTAGTCCATGTATTCATTTTTTTTCTTTTTCTTTTCTTATTCTTGAATACAGAAAGAGAAAACATTTTTTTATTTTCCATTTTCATTAAAAGCATTTTTCTTTAATTTTTTCTACCTTTTTTTAACCTTTTTTGTATTTTTTTAAAAATGCCACTTCACATTCATAATTTCATTTTATTCTATTCGTTTTTTCACATTTTTTAATGTTTTCTTTTTTGCCTTTTTTTATTTTTTTTTCCTTTTCTTACCTCTTTTATTATATAATTTATAAAGCTTCTTTAACAACCAGCCCAAAACACACCTAGGATCTAGCATCCTTCATTTATTTTTTGTGTGTTGTTTTATTTAAAAAAAAATATTGTTCTTCCTTTATTAATTTCTTTTCTTCCTTCCAAATGATGAAACAAAAGAATTCACCCCAAAAGAAAGAACAGGAAGAAATGACAGCCAAGGACTTAATTAACACAGATACAAGCAAGATGTCTGAACCAGAATTTAGAATGACGATGAAAATAATGCTAACTGGGGTTGAAAATAGATTAGAATCTCTTTCTGCAGAGATTAAAGAAGTAAAAGCTAGTCAGAATGAAATAAAAAATGCTATAACTGAGCTGCAAACTTGAATGGATGCCCCACAGTGGCAAGGATGGATAAAGCAGAGCAGTGAATCAGTGATGTAGATGACAAACTTATGGAGAATAATAAAGCAGAAAAAAGAGGGAGACTAAGGCAAAAGAGCACAATAAAAGAAATAGAGAACTCAATGACTCATTAAAAAGGAATAACACTTAAAAAAAAGTAATAACATCAGAATCATAGAGGTCCCAAAAGATGAAGAGAGAGAAAAATGGGTAAAAGATTTATGTGAGCAAATCCTAGTGGAAAACTTTCCTAACCTGGGGAAGACACAGACATCAAAATCCAGGAAGCACAGAAAACTCCCATTAGATTCAACAAAATCTGACCACCAAAGAGGCATATCATATCAAATTCACAAAATACTCATGCAAGGAAAGAATCATGAAGCAGCAAGGGAAAATATGTCCTTAACCTACAAGGGAAGACAAATCAGGTTTGCAGCAGACCTATTCACAGAAACTTGGCAGGCTAGAAAGGAGTGGCAGGGTGTATTCAATGTGATTACAGAAAAATATGCACTAAGAATTCTTTATCCAGCAAGGCTGTCATTCAAAATAGAAGGAGTGATTAAAAGTTATTCAGACAAACAAACATTAAGAGATTTTGTGAGCACTAAACCAACCCTGCAAGAAATCTTAAGGGGGACTCTCTGAGGGGAGAAAGGACAGAAAAAAACACAAAACAAAACAAAACAAAAACAAAAAAACAAAAAAAAAATACCAAAAGGAACAAAACCTAGAAAGGACCAGAGAACACCGGTAGAAACTCCAACTCTATAGGCAACACAATGGCAATAAATTCATATCCTTCAGTACTCACTCTAAATGTCAATGGGCTAAACACTCCAATCAAAAGACATAGGGTAACAAAATGGATAAGAAAACAAGATGCATCTATATGCTGTTTACAAGAGACCCACTTTAGACCTAAAGGCACCTTCAGATTGAAAGTAAGGGGATGGAGAACCATCTATCATGCTAATGGTCACCAAAGAAAGCTGGAGAGCCATACTTACATCAGACAATCTACATTTTAAAATAAATACTGTGACAAGAGCTGAATAAAGGCACTATATCATAATCATAAATTAAGGGGTTTATCCACCAAGAGGATCTAACAATTGCAAACATTTATGCTACAAATGTGGCACACATAAATATATAAACCAATCACAAACATAAAGAAACTCATTGATAATAAAACCATAATAAGGGGACTTCAAAACCTCACTTACAGCAATGGACAGATCATCTAAACAGAAAATCAACAAGGAAACAATGGCTTTGAATGACACACTAGACTGGTGGACTTAACAGATATATTCAGAACATTTCATCCTAAAGCAGTGGAATACACATTCTTCTCCAGTGCACATGGAAAATTCTCTAGAATAGACCACACACTGGGACACAAATCAGCTCTCAAACAAGTGCAAAAAGATCAATATCATACTGTGCATATTTTCAGACCACAACACTATGAAACTCGAAATCAACCACAAGAAAAAATTTGGAAGGATAACAAATACTTGGACACTAAACAACATCCTACTAAAGAATGAATGGGCTAAGAAGCTAAAGAGGAAATTAAAAAGTACATGGAAGCAAATGAAAATGATAACACCACAGCCCAAAACCTCTGGACTCAGCAAAGGAGGTCATAAGAGGGAAGTATATAGCAATTTGGGCCTTCCTAGAGAAGGAAGAATGGTCTTAGAAACACACCTAACCTTACACTTCAAAGAGCTGGGAAAAGAACAACAGAAGAAAGGAAGGGCAGAGAGAGATGGAGAACCAAACCAGAACCAGAAGAAGACAGGAAATAATAAAGATTAGACCAGAAAACAATGTTATCATAAACAAAAACAAACAAACAAAAAACAATAGAACAGATAAAAGAAACCAGGAGCTGGTTCTTTGAAAGAATTAACAAAATTGGTAAACCACTAGCCAGTTTGATCAAAAAGATCAAAAAGAAAAAGGAAAGGATCCAAATACATAAAATCAAGAATGAAAGAGGAAAGATTGCAACCAACCCAGCACAAATACAAACAACAATAAGAGAATTGTTCATAATAATATTATGAACAGTAATACACCAAATAAAATGGGCAATCTGGAAGAAATGGAAAAATCCCTGGAAACATATAAACTACCAAAATTGAGGCAGGAAGAAATAGAAAATTTGAACAGACCCATACCCGGTAAAGAAATCGAATTAGTCATCAAAAATCTTCCAAAAAGAAGAGCCAAAGGACAGATGGCTTTTCAGGGCCAGATGGCTTTAAGTGTTCTACCAAACATTTAAAGAAGAGTTAACACCTATTCTTTTGAAGCTGTTCAAAAAAAAAAAAAAAAGAAAAGAAAAGAAAAAGAAAAAAAAGAAAAAGAAAAAAAAGAAAAGAAAAAAGAAAGAAATGGAAAGAAAACTCCCAAACTCTTTCTACGAAGCCAGCATTACCTTGATTCCAAAACCAGACAAATCCCACTACAAAGGAGAATACAGGGGCGTCTGGGTGTCTCAGTCAGTTAAGCAACTGACTTTGGCTCAGGTCATGATCTCAGAGTGTTAGGTTCTGTGCAGATAGCCTGGAGCCAGAGCCTACTTCAGATTCTGTGACTCCCTCTCTCTGCCCTTCCCCTGCTCATGCTCTGTGTCTCTCTCAAAAGTAAATAAACTTTTTAAAAAATTAAAAAAAGGAGAACTACAGACCAATTACCCTGATGAACATGGATGAAAAAAATCCTCAACAAGATACAAAACTGGATCCAAAAATACATTGAAAGAATTATTCACCACGACCAAGTGGGACTTATACCTGTGATGCAGGGCTGGTTCAATATCCGCAAAACAATCAATGTGATTCATCACATCAATAAAAGAAAGGACAAGAACCACATGATCCTCTCAATAGACGCAGAGAAAGCATTTGACAAAATACAGCATTCTTTCTTGATGAAAACCCTCAAGAAATTAGGGAAAGAAGAATCATACCTCGAAAACATAAAAGTCCTAAACCAAAGACCCAACACTAATATCATCCTCCATGGGGAAAAACCGAGAGCTTTTTCCCTAAGTCAGGAACATGGGGATGTCCACTATCACCACCGTTATTCAACATATTATTGGAAGTCTTAGCCTCAGCAGTCAAACAACACAAAGGAATAAAAGACATCCAAATTGGCTAGGAGGAAGTCAAATGTTCATTCTTCACATTTGACATGATGCTCTATATGGGAAACCCAAAAGTATTCTACAAAAAAAAACTGCTAGAATTGATCCATAAATTTAGCAAAGTCTCAGGATATAAAATCAATGCACAGAAATTGGTCATATTCCTATACACCAATAATGAAGCAGCAGAAAGAGAAATCAAGGAATAAATCACATTTACAATTGCACCAAATACCATAAAATATCTAGGAATAAACCTAACCAAAGAGGTGAAAATTCTAATCACTGAAAACTATAGAAAGCTTATAAAAGAAATTGAAGAAGCCACACACACAAAAAAGGAAAAATATTCCATGTTCCTGGATTGGAAGATAAAATGTTAAAATGTCAATACCACCCAAAGCAATCTACATATTCAATGCAATCCCTATCAAAATAATACCAGATCTTGAATACTGAAAACAAACTGAGAGTTTATGGGAGGTGGGGGAGAGGGGAAAGTGGGTGATGACCATCGAGGAGGGCACCTGTTGGGATGAGCACTGGGCGTTCTATGGAAACCA
Source organism: Felis catus (assembly GCF_018350175.1). Classification (NCBI taxonomy): domain Eukaryota; kingdom Metazoa; phylum Chordata; class Mammalia; order Carnivora; family Felidae; genus Felis; species Felis catus. The sequence goes on from NC_058373.1 coordinate 23,775,562, forward strand.
TTTGACAATAAATTTTATTAAAATAAACAAAATAAATAAAATAAAATCCACTTTAGAGCAGAAAACAAAACAAAACAACAAAAAATAATAACACCAGAATTCTTCACAGAGCTAGAACAAACAATCCCAAAATTTGTATGGAACCAGAAAAGACCTGAATAGCCAAAGCAATCTTGAAAAAGAAAATCAAAGCTGGAGGCATCACAATCCTGGACTTCAAGGTGTATTACAAAGGTCTAATCATCAAGATAATATGGTACTGGCACTAAAAACAGACACTCAGATCAGTGGAACAGAATAGAGAACCCAGAAATGGACCCACAAATGTATAACCAATTAATCTTTGACAAAACAGAAAAGAATATCCAATGGAATAAAGACAGCCTCTTCAGCAAATGGTGCTGGGAAAACTTGACAGTGACATGCTGAAAAATGAACCTGGACCACTTTCTTAGACCATACACAATAATAAACTCAAAATGGATGAAAGACCTAAATGTAAGACAGGAAGCCATAGAATCCTCGAGGAGAAAACAGGCAAAAACATCTTGGACCTTGGCCGCAGCAACTTCTTATTCAAAATGTCTCTGGAGGCAAGTGGAACAAAAGCAAAAATGAACTATTGGGACCTCTTCAAAATAAAAAGCTTTTGCACATCAAAGGAAACAATCAGCAAAACTAAAAGACAACCAACGTACTGGGAGAAGATATTTGCAAACGACATATCAGATAAATGATTAGTATCTAAAATTTATAAAGAACTTATCAAACTCCACACCCAAAAAACAAAGAATCTGGTGAAAAAAAAATGGTAAAAACACATGGATAGACACTTTTTCAAAGAAGACATCCAGATGTCAGACACATGAAAAAATCTCAACATCACTCATCAGCAGGGAAATACAAATTAAAACCACAATGAGATACCACCATACTCCATTCAGGATGACTAAAGTTAACAACTCTGGCAATGACAGATGTTTGAGGATGTGGAGAAAGAGGATCTCTTTTGCACTGCTGGTAGGAATGCAAACTGGTGCAGCCACTCTGGAAAACGGTATGCAGGTTTCTCAAAAAGTTGAAAATAGAACTACCCTATGACCCAACAATTGCACTACTAGGTGTTTATCCAAGGGACACAGGTGTGCTGTTTTGAAGGGCCACATGCACCCCAATGTTTATAGCAGCACTATTGACAATTCCAAAGTATGGAAAGAGTACAAATGTCTATCAACAGATGAATGGATAAAGATGTGAGATATATATATATATATATATATATATATATATATATATATACACACACACACACAATAGAGTATTACTCAGGAATCAAAAAGAATGAAATCTTGCCATTTGCAGCTATGTGGATGGAACTAGAGGTTATTATGCTAAGCGACATTAGTCAGTCAGAGAAACACAAATATCATATGACTTCACTCATATGATGAATTTAAGATACAAAACAGATGAACATAAGGGAAGGAAAGCAAAAATAATATAAAAGCAGGGAGGGGGACAAAACATAACAGACTCTTAAATATGGAGAACACACAGAGGGTTACTGGGGTGTTGTGGGAGGGGGTGGGCTAAATGGGTAAGGGGCATTAAGGAATCCACTCCTGAAATTATTGTTGCACTATATGGTAACTAACTTGGTTGTAAATTCAAAAAAATAAAAGAAAAAGAAAAAATAAAATCTAGATTATCTGATATAAGTATGGTTATTCAGGCTTTCTTTGGAGTCCCTTAGCATGATAGATGGTTCTCCATCTCCTCACTTTCCATCTGCAGGTGTCTTTAGGTCTAAAATGAGTCTCTTATCAGCAGCATATAGATGGATTTTGTTATTTGATCCAATCTGATACCCTATAAATTTGAGCATTTACTCCATTTACATTCAGATTGATTATTGAAAAATATGAATTTAGTACCATTGTGTTGTCTGTAGAGTTGGTGTTCTGGTGAAGTTCTCTGGTCTTCTCTTGTCTTTTTTGCCTTTTTTGCTTTGTTTTGTTTTATTTTGTTTTGTTTTGTTTTCTCCACTCAAAGAGTCCCCCTTTAAATTTCTTGCAGGGCTATTGCACTACTAGGTATTTATCCAAAGGATACAAAAAATGCTGATTCGAAGGGGCACATGCACTCCAATGTTTATAGTAGCACCATTGACAACCACTTTATGGAAAGAGCACAAATGTCCACCGATGGGCGAATGTGTGAAGAAAATGTAGTATATACACATATGTATGTATGTATGTATGTATGTATGTATACTATATCCCATTACTAAGGATGAGATCACTAAGTAATATCCCATTGTGTGTGTATGTATATACACAAAATATCAAAATCAAAAATATGAATCCTTGCCACTTGCAACAACGTGGATAGAATCAGAGTGTATTACACCAATCAAAACAAGTGAGTCAGAGAAGACAAATATCATATGATTACACTCCTATGTGGAATTTAAAAAACAAAACAGGGGCGCCTGGGTGGCGCAGTCGGTTAAGCGTCCGACTTCAGCCAGGTCATGATCTCGCGGTCTGTGAGTTCGAGCCCCGTATCAGGCTCTGGGCTGATGGCTCAGAGCCTGGAGCCTGTTTCCGATTCTGTGTCTCCCTCTCTCTCTGCCCCTCCCCCGTTCATGCTCTGTCTCTCTCTGTCCCAAAAAATAAATAAACGTTGAAAAAAAAATAAAAAAAAAAACAAAACAGATGAACATAGGGGAAGGGAAGTAAAAAATAAGAAAAAACAGAGAGAGAGACAAACCATAAGAACGTTTAAAAACAGAACAAACTGAAGATTGCTAGAAGGGTGTTGGGTGGGGGGGATGGGCTAAATGGGTGATGGGCATTAAGGAGGGCACTTGGGATGAGCACTAGGTGTTATATGTAAGTGATGAATCACTAAATTATATTACTGAAATAACTATTACACTATATGTTAACTAACTTGGATTTTTTTTAAATTTTTAATGTTTATATTTGAGGCAGAGAGAGCATGTGAGGGTAGGGAACAGAGAAAGAATGAGTGAGTGAGAGAGAGAGAGAGAGAGAGAGAGAGAGAGAGAGAGAGAATCTGAAGCAGGCTACTGGCTCTGAGCTGTCATCACAGAGCCGGAAGCAGGGCTCACTCTCATTCAGATCATGACCTGAGCTGAAATCCGAAGCTTAACCAAATGAGCCACCAGGGCACCCCAAGTTGGATTTAAATTAAAAAAAAATCTTGCAGGGCTGACTTAGTGGTCACAAATTCCTTTATTTTTGTTTTTTTGTTTTTTTGTGTTTTTGTTTTTGAAACTGTTTATCTCTCCTTCTATTCTGAATAACAGCCTTGCTGGCTAAAGAATTCTTGGCTGCATATTTTTCCCATTCAGCACATTGAATATATCCTGCCACTCCTTTCTAGCCTGCCAAGCTTCTGTGGATAGGTCTGCTGCAAGGTCTGTATTCCCTTGTAGATCAAGGACATATTTTCCCTACCTGCTTTCATGATTCTTTCCTTGTCTGTATAGTTTGTGAATTTGACTATGATATGCCTTGGTAATATTCAGTTTGGGTTAAATTTAATGGGAGTTCTCTGTGTTTCTTGGATTTTGATGTCTGTGTCCTTGCCTAGATTAGGGAATTTTTTCAGCTGTAATTTGCTCACAGAAATATTTTCCCCCTTATTCTCTCTCTCCATCTTCTGGGACTCCTATGATATGAATGTTATTCCTCTTTTGCTGAGCTCTCTAAGTCTTGTATTGTACAATTTTGTATTTGTGTCCTTCTTTTCTCAGCTTCATTATTCTTTTGTGTGTAGCTCTCCAGTTTTCCCACCATCATTATTAAAGATACTGTCTTTTTACCATTGGATATTCTTGCATCCTTCACCATAGATTAATTGAGCATATAAGCATTGGTTTATTTCTAGACTCTCTATCCTATTCCATTCATGTATGTGTTTATTTTTGTGACAGTGTCATACTGTTTTGATTACTACATATTTGTAGTATATCTTGAAATCTGGAATTGTGATACCTCTGGTTTAGTTATTCTTCCTCAAGATTGCTTTAGCTCTTCAGAATCTTTTGTGATCCCAAACAAATTTTAAGATTATATGTTCTGGTTCTGTGAAAAATCCTGTTCATATTTTGACAGGCATTGCATTGCATCTGTAGACTACTTTGAGTATTATGGAAATTTTAACAATATTGATTTTTCCAATGCATGAGCATAGAATATATTTCCATATGTATGTGTCATCTTCAATTATTTTAAAAAAAAATTTTTTTTTCAACATTTATTTATTTTTGGGACAGAGACAGAGCATGAACGGGGGAGGGGCAGAGAGAGAGGGAGACACAGAATCGGAAACAGGCTCCAGGCTCTGAGCCATCAGCCCAGAGCCCGATGCGGGGCTCGAACTCACGGACCGCGAGATTGTGACCTGGCTGAAGTCGGACGCTTAACCGACTGCGCCACCCAGGCGCCCCTCATCTTCAATTATTTTATAAATGTTTTATGTCATATGATTTCACTAATATGTGGAATTTAAGAAAGAAAACAAATCAAAAATCAAGGAAAAAACTGGCAAAAAACAAACAACAACAACAAAAACAAACTTTTAAATACAGAGAACAAACCGGTGGTTGCCAGAGAGGAAGTCGGTGGGAGGATTGTTGAAATAGATAAAGGAGATTAAGAGTACATTTATCGGAAGGAGCACCAAGAAATTTACAGAATTGTTGATATTTTATTTTGTACACCTGAAACATAAACTATAAATTAATGTAAGTTATTATACTTCAATAAAATTTTATATATATCTGCCCATTGAGAGAATTTTATTTTATTTTAACACTGTCTTTTATTGATGTCCCTAAAAGGTACTATGGTTCTGCAGCTACCTATATCAGATGCTGTCTGTATATCATGCAGAACCATCTGTAAATTAGGCTCTTGGTCTCTTTTCCTTTCTCAACTGATAGTTGAGAATTCTTCATTATCAGATATTCATAGGCTGAGAGGCAAGGCAGTGTGGCAGGATAAAAGACTAAGGACACTTGAGTCATTATTTCATGTAATTTATTTGTGCCTGCATAGCAGATCTGGGCTCAATCACATATATACCACTCCCATTTGATGCTGAAGATTTTCTGTCCAGAACCAACCTTATAATTTGATCGATCAGATAACAGTCATGCTGGGTAGTACAGGTCACATGGTAACTCAGTGACCCATTGTCAAGCACTCTGTCATAAATCCATAGCAAGCCCATAGCTGCTTCCCCAAAGAAATTAATCTTTGCATGAAAGCAGGACCTAGCTCAAAACCATAAATTCTTGTGATGCCATTCATCTACAGGGGCTATCAATGGCTCCATACAGCATCTTTTTTGCCAGTAAAACTTTAAGAATCATTGAGTCTGATGGAATACATGACCCAATTGACTGAGCAGTTGCACAGCATTCTGGAATTGTTGGAGAGCCTTCTCTGACTTAAAACTAGAAGCTTTTGGATCTCTAATAAAGGGGTGAGAGTAACACCCCCAAATTAAAAAAAATATTTTGCCTCCAAGTTCCAAAGAGGCCCACCAGGCATCACACTTCTTTCTTCACTGTAATATGGAGCAGATGCAACAACTCTTTCTTCACCTTAAAAGAGATATCTGGACATGCCCATATCACTGGATCTCTAGAAATTACATTGAGGAAGAAGCCCCTTACATTTTATCAGGGTTAATCCCCACTCTCTACCACACATCTTTTACCAATAACTCTATTTCTGCTCACTAGGTCCAATTAGCATAATCCCATCAATGTAATGGTCTGGTGTAATATCTTGTGTAAGGGAAACACAATCAAGATCCTTGTGAACTAAATTGTGACACAGCTCTGGAGAGTTAATGTACCTCTGAGGTGAGAGTGAAAATGGCCTTGTTAGCTGAGAGAGACCAGCTCCAAGTGGGACTTTTAGAAAGAGAGAAAAGGCATTTGCTAAATCAATAACTGCATATTGAGTACCAGGAGATGTGTACACTTGCACAAGCAATAAGACTACATCTGACACAGCTACTGCAGTTACAGTCACCCCTGGGTTAAGTTTGTGATAATTCACTGCTATTCTCTAAGATACATGTGTCTTCTGTACACCTAAATAGAAGAGTTAGATGGGAAGGTAGTGGGAAAAACACCTACCATGCAAGTCCTTATAATAGTGGCATGAATACCTATAATGTTTCTGAGAATCAGTATGGTTTTGGATTACTAGTTGCATAGGCATTTTTATTGCCCTCTTATATAGCCTTTCTGACTATAATAGACTTGATTCCACAGATCAGAAAAAAATGAAAGGATTCTCCTATCTCTAATTATCTGTATTCCAATTTTGAATTCTAAAACAGGAAAAATAACAACTAGATGAGCCAGGGGACCACTAGACCTACCATGATACCCTTCTGAGCTAAAAAAAAAACAGGGATCATGTGACCCCCCTCCCCCTAAAGCTCCTACTTTGAATGGAGGGCCATAGTGGCATTTTCAGTTTCCTGAAAACAATGTCAGTTCAAAGCCAGTATCCACTGGTGCCTGAAAGTTTTCTTTCTGCCAATGCATGGCTATCCTGGAAGAAGGCAGTAGGTCCCTTTGGGGAACTCTACAGAAAGAGTAACAGTATAGATTTTGTTATTGTGCTGGGGTCCTTCCTCAAGGGGACCAGTTCTCTCCTTCAATCAAGGAGTTATGGGCTTATAAACTGAGTCAATTTTGGGAATTCTTTGGTGGACTGTGACTCCCATTATTATAATTTAAGTTAGACTATTGCTCACTTGTTCTACATATCAAAACTTACTTTAATAGGCTTTCTATCCCTTCCACTTGTAACAATATCATGTTTGGGGCACCTGGGTGGCTCAGTCCGTTAAGTGTCTGACTCTTGATTTCATCTCAGGTCATGACCTTATAGTTTGTGAGTTCCAGCCCTGCATTGGGCTCTGTGCTGACAGTGCTGATCCTACTTGGGATTCCCCCCAACCTCTCTCTCTCTCTCTCTCTGCCCCTTCCCTGCTCATGCTCTCTCTGTCCCTCTCAAAATAAATAAACATATATATATATATATATATATATATATATATATATATATGTTTATATATGTATATGTATACATATATATATGTTTATATATGTTTATATATATATGTTTATATATGTATATGTATACATATATGTTTATATATGTGTGTGTGTATATATATATATATATATATATATATATATATAATGATTTATTAGCAAAGGAAAGACCTTTGTGAAATTCAGACTATTCTGGTTGCTTCTTTGACACTGAAGTCCATTACAATAATTATGTGTACTTTGCCTTCAGCAGTTAGGTATAACCACTTTGTCTCTGCCACCCAAGGATCCAATTATTCCTATCACATTTAGATTTTCCAATTGAGTGGCTGTAGATTCTGGCCTAAATAGAAGAGAATCATGGAACTCTTCAATAATGCTTGGGCTCCACTCACAAATTTATCTTTCAAAGCACTGATGAAAGATATGTAGATATGTCATCTAGACCCTATCTTTGTGGGCCAGCGGGTCTTTAATCACAAACCTAATGTAACATTCCAATGTTACTAAACTTTTGAATATACTCCCCTTGATTAAACCAAGGGAGATGGCATTTTCATTTAATTTAAGGTGGGATATCTTTTGATTCATGTTTCAGCCAACAATCCAAGAAAATTATATATGTCCTTTTATCTACATGAGCTACAACATTAAATGCATTATTTCCTCCTATGGTCCCATACCAATAAATTTGACCTAATTTGACTTGTACCTTGTACCATTGTCCCACATCCTTACTATTCTTTCCCATATATATTCCCCAGCTTTCTGTCTGTATAAATTAGGAAAATCAAGCACTTCTTTTGGAGCAGTTCTTTCGACAAAACATTTATAGGTCTTCTTTTTTACCTCACCATTTGGGACCTTGGGACTTGAGTCTACTCATAGGGGGCAACTGCCACAGAGGAGGCCATTGCCTTTTTCACATGCAATGGTGACTGCAGTGGAAAGGCTGAATCCACTATGGATTAGAAGCCTGATAGGGAGCCTGGGTTGCTCAGTCAGCTGAGCAGCCAACTTCAGCTCAGATGATGAGTTCATGGTTCATGAGTTCAAGCCCTTCACTGGGTTTGCTGCTGCCAGGGCAGAGCCTACTTTAGATCCTCTCTCCCCCTCTCTCTCTTACCCTCCCCTGCATATGCTCTTCTCTTAAAAATGAGTACATTTTTTGTAAAGAAGTCTGTTATCATTTGGGTGGGTAGGCCACTACATTTGAGGTACTACACTATACCAATTTTGCTGAGGGTGGCGAGAAGATATGCATGAGCAAATAAGACTCATCACATTTTAGGCAAGTGATATGCCCAGCTTCATCTCAGCTGAAGTCAGATGCTTAACTGACTGAGCCACCCAGGCATCCCATAGTCTGTCTTAAGAAAGAATTCTCTTAGGTCAGTTTAAACAAAATCCTCTTTACCTTTGGTATTTCCTCTTAGTAATTTTCCATCCTCTGGTCCTCACCAAGCTCCTGGGCTATAAATTCCCACTTGGCTTTTCTGTATTTAGAATTTAACCTAGTTCTATACTTCGTATATTTTCCTCTATTGCAATAGTCCTGAATAAAACTGTTTGTTTGTATGTTTCTTTGTTTAACGAATGTAACTGTTGTTAATCTCATGTTTATATTTGAAGATATGGTGCTATGACTTGAATAGTATAAAATTCATCATTGGAGCCCAGGACCCCTCACCCAGAACCCTAAGTGTGCACCTGTGAAAACTTTGTCATCACTCCTGACTGACTGATCAGAGATCCATTGGTAAGTCTGACTCCCAGATCATTGGTCCAGACCAACGTCCTTTGCAGCTGGTAGGGACAAGTTTGGATTATTACAATTTTGATTTAACTCTGGAATCTAGTTTAGAGTCCCAGAAAATGAGATGGTGGGTTAGGGTTCCAGGTTTCTCTGTAAGAAGCTCAGTTAGCATTCCATCCAAGCACAAACTGGGTTAGAGTGTCAACCTTTACTGTTCATAAGTATAAAGGTACTATTAGTTATAAACATGGAAGATTCTCAGTGACTAAAATCCTCCTTCTTTAACCCCTGCTGAAAATATGTTCTGCTAACTATGTCTGCTGTCTTTCATGTTGGCATGAATTTATTAAAGATGATTTGGAATTTCACAGGGTGCCTGGGTGGCTCAGTCAGTAAAGCATCCGACTTTGGTTCAGGTGGGGTGATCTCACAGCTTGTGAGTTTCAGCCCTGCGTTGGGCTCTGTGCTGACAGCTCAGAGCCTGGAGACTCCTTCCGATTCTGTGTCCTTCTTTCTTTCTGCCCTTCCCCCGCTCATGCTTGCACTCTCTCTCTTAGTAATAATAATAATAATATGATTTGGAACTTCAATATCTTCTTTTGGAAATGTAAGGTGCTCAAAAACTGGCTCCTTAAACCTCTACATACCCTTCAAAGTTGCTCTTGTTTCCTCCTTTTACTGCTTTACATCTTTCCTCCAACCCTTTGAATCATTTATGTTTACTTTCCAATCACTACCTCTTTCATCCCTCTGTCTACCCTGCCAGACTTTTCCCTTCACATTTTGGTCCTTTAGCTCCCTACTGTACCTTTAACTTTAGCCCCCCTATCTTCCACTGAGGGTTCTAAAGAGAATTAGGGAATCTCACAAATAACTGCCTGAGGCCGAACAAAGAACAAAAGGATATTAGGAAATAGAATTAGACTTTCTGTCCACTCAGTTGAGTTTTGGAGACTCCTTGACAGCTGCTAGATGTCCACTCAGTCACTATCCTATAATTTACTCTGCAACCTTTATCAGGATATATATCAGGGCAAAAGAAAATCTCAAAACTCTACAAATACTGGTAAACAGATAACTTTAATGTGTCCTATTGCCAGAAACACATTTCAGATAAAAATATAAAGTGGAAATAAACCAGTGACATTGTATTACTATGTTTTATTGATTCAAGCCTAAAATTTTAGAATAAAAGCTCTGAAATTCCTGTTTGATTCTGCATACGTGTTATATATGTATGTCTATAAGTATGCATGCGTGTATATTATGTATATGTGACATTTTTCTGCCTCTGAATATTACCAAGTTAAATTATAAAATCTCTTAAAGAGATCTGTTCAAATTGGCTTACAGATAAATGAGCACATATACAAATTATTTCCCCAAATCCCAAAGATATGGACTAATCTATTTTTTTTTAAGTTCACATGATTTAAGATAATCTTTGGTAAACAAAACTAGTTTTTTAAATGGTTGGTAAAATAAAAACAGGCATGTCTTCAGAGTTGTCAGAATTAAATATATTTAAGATATACAATATTTTTCTACCTAGTTTAGTAGTCAAACAAGCTTATGTTATATATACCACAGGTTGAGATTATAAAACTATAAATTCAAACTTTAAAATCCATTAAAAGTTATAATGGAAATAAATTTTGATATATATCAAATGTGCTAGTAAATGGAAAGAAAATTTTTTTAAAAAAGGAAAATTTGTATGTTTAACTTTAGGTTCACTGCTTCTGAGATTTTTTTTTATATTTCCTAATTTGTCAATAAGAAAAATAGGATGATAGCTAGACTTTTTGTTTAGTTTGTGAATTTTTATGATCAAACATAATTGATAAACACAAGTGATTTAAATACATGTAAGTGCTCTAAAATTTATTTTTAAAACTTTTCAATAATTATGTTTATAATATATATTATATATTATATAATACTTTCTTATTGGCATTTCTTTTTTTAATGACAGTTTCATTGATATATAATTGACATGTAACATTCTATTATTTTAAGGTGTACCACAAAATTATTTGATACATGTATATATTTCAACATGACTACCACAAAAAGTTTAGTTAGCATTCATCTCCACATAGTTACAAAGCCTTTTTTTCTTGAAATAAGAACTAAACTTCACTATAGTCAATATATATATATAAATATTATGTTATTAATTATTAATTACTTACATTATATATAAATAATTATATATATGTATAAAGTAGATAGGTAGATGATAGATAGATAGATAATAAATAGATAACTATAGTTACCATGTTCTACGTTACATTATGAGAACTTATTATCTTAAACCTGCCAGTTTCTACCTTTTTATCACCTTCACCCATTTACCCTATAACCTTCCTCCCACCTCTGGCAACTGCAAATCTGTTCTGTTTCTATAAGGTCAATTTTTTAGATATCCCATATAAGTGAAGTCATACAGTATTTGTGTTTTTCTGTGCAATTTATTTCACTTAAAATAATGTCACCAAGTTTCAACCACGTTGTCAGAAATGGGACAATTTCCTTATTAATTATAGGTGAATAATATTCCACTGCATATTAGATAAATAAATGAAACGTGGAAAGATAGATGATAGATAGATAGATAGATAGATAGATAATAAAAATTTCTTTATGCATTCATCTGTAAATAGACACAGGTGGTTTCCGTGTGTTCACAATTGCAAATAGTGTTTCACTAAACATGGGGACCAATGGGATCAATTTTCCTTCCTTCAGATATATATTCAGAAGTGGAGATGTTAGATCATATTGTAATTATATTTGTAAGTTTTAAGGAACCACTATACTGTTTTCCATGTCTGCACCTATTTACATCCCCACCAATAGTGCACAATGATTCCCTTTACCACTTAGTCTCCAAAATATTATCTCTGTCTTTTCTATAACAGCCATTGGAACAAGTGTGAGATTATATTGCATTCTTATTTTGATTGATATTTCCCTGATTATTAATGAATTTGGCATATTTTCATGTCTTTGTTGGTCATTCATATTTCTTCTTTGGAAATGTCTATTGAGTTCCTATCACAGTTTTATAATCAGGTCGTTTGCTGATTTTTTGCTATTGGGTTTTATACATTCTTTGTGTATTTGATTAATAAACTTTAATAAGATATTATTTGCAATATTTTCTCCCTTTATTTAGATTCCCTTTTTATTTTGTTGATAGTTTTCATTGTTCTTCATAACTTTTTAGTTTGATGTAGTACATTTGATTGTTTTTGCTTTTATTGCCTTTGCTTTTAGTGTCAAGTTAAAAAATTATTGTGAAGAATGATGTCTTGGACTTTTTCTACTATGTTTTCTTCTAGGAGAGTTTTTAAAGTTTTTATTTTAATTCCAATTACTTAACATGCACTGTTATATTAGTTTCAGGTGTACAATATACTGATTAAACAATTCCATATCACCCAGTGTTCATCATGACAAATGCACCCCTTAATCCCCATCACCTATTTCACCCATCCCCCAACTCACCTCCCCTCTGGTAACCATCAGTTTGTTCTCTAAACTTAAGAGTTTGTTTCTTGCTTCGTCTCTCTTTCTTTCTCTTTTCCCTTTGCTCATTTGTTTTATTTCTTAAATTCTACATAGGAGTGAAAACATATAGTATTTGTCTTTCTCTGATTAACTTATTTCATTTAGCATTATACTCTCTAGCTCCATCCATGTCCTTACAAATAACAATATTTTATTCTTTTTTATAGGTGAATAGCATTCCAGTACACACACACACACACACACACACACGGTCAATGGATGTGTCAATGGACACATGGACTGCTTCCATAATTTGGCTATTGTAAATAATGATGCAATAAATATAAAGGTGCACACATCCCTTTGAATTATTATTTCTCTGTTTTTTGGTAAATACCAAGTAGTGAAATTCCTGAGTCATAGGATAGTCCTATTTTAATTTTTTTGAGGAACCTCAATACTGTTTTCCACAATGGTTGTACCAGTTTACATTCTCACCAACAGTACAAGAGGGTTCCTTTTTCTCCACATTCTGGCCAGTACCTATTGTTACTTGTGTTGTTGCTTTTAGCAATTCTGATGGGCATGAGGTGATAGTGCATTATAGTGTTAATTTGCATTTCATGGATGATAAGTGAGGCTGAACATCTTTTTATGTGTCTGTTGGCCATCTGGATGTATTCTTTTTTTTAATTTTTGTAATGTTTATTTATTGTTTTGAGACAGAGACAGAGAGACAGAGACAGAATGCGAGGGGGGGAAGGGCAGAGAGAGATGGAGACACAGAATCCAAAACAGTCTCCAGGCTCTGAGCTGTCAGCACAGAGCCCGATGTGGGGCTTGAACCCACAAACAGCAAGATCATGATCTGAGCCAAAGTTGGATGCTAAACTGACAGAGCCACCCAGGTGCCCTTGGATGTCTTCTTTAGAGAAATATGGTTTATGTCTTCTGCCCATTTTCTAATTGGATTATTTGTCCTTTAAGTGTTGGTTTTATAAGTTCTTTATATATAAAGATACTTTATACTAACCCTTTATTGGGTATATCATTTGCAAATATTTTCTCCCATTACACAGGTTACCTTTTAGTTTTGTTGATTGTTTCCTTCACTTTGTAGAAGCTTTTTATTTTGCAAAAGTCCCAATAGTTTATTTATCCTTTTGTTTCTCTTACTTCAGGGAACCAATCTGGAAAAAAGTTGCTATGGCTGATGTTACAGAGGTTACTACCTGTGTTCTCTTCTAGGATTTTCATGATTTCATGTCTCACATTTAGGTCTATAATCCATTTTGGATTTATTTCTTGTGTGTGGTGTAAGAAACTTAATCAATGTCATTCTTTTTCATGTTACTGTCCAGTTTTCTCAACATCATTTGTTGAAGAGACTGTCTTGTTCATTGGATATCCCTTCCTGCTTTTTTGAACATTATTTGATCATGTAATTATGGGTTTATTTCTGTATTCTCTGTTCTGTTCCCTCGATCTATATATCTCGTTTTTGGCTAGTATCATACAGTTTTGAACAACAGTTTTTTAATATAACTTGAAGTCTGGAATTATGATGTTTTTAGCTATGCTTTTCTTTTTCAAAATTGCTTTTGTTATTCAAAGTCTTTTGTGGTTCCATACAAATATTGAGATTATTTGTTATAGTTCTGTAAAAAATGCTGGTATTTTGATAGGGATTGCATTAAATGTGTAGATTGCTTTAAGTAGTATAGATACTTATACAATATTTCTTCTTTTAATCCATGAGCTTGGAATATCTTTCCATTTTTTTGTGTCATCTTCAATTCCTTTCCTCAGTGTTTTATAGTTTTTTTAGGGTATGGGTGGTTCACCACTTTGGTTAGGTTTATTCCTAGGTATCTTATTATATTTAGTGCAGTTGTAAATGGGATTGTTTTCATAATTTCTCTTTCTGCTGATTCTATATGGGTGTATAGAAATGCAAAACAGATTATTGTACATTGGTATTGTATCCTACAACTTCACTGAATTCATTGTTCCGTTCTAGCAAATTTTGGTGGAGTCTTTGGGGTTTTATATATATATATATATATATATATATATATATATATATATATAATGTCATGTCATCTGCAAATAGTGAAACTTTTACTTCTTTATTGATTTGGATTTTTTTTTTTTGCTTCTTTTTGTTGTTATATTGATGTGGCTAGAACTTTTAGTACTATGTTGAATAAAAGTGGTAAAATTAGGGGCGCCTGGATGACTCAGTCAGTTACATGTTTGGCTCAGGTCATGATCTCACAGTTCTTGAGTTCCAGCCCCACATCAGGCTCTCTGCTATCGGCATGGGGTTTGCTCACTTTGAATCCTCTGCCCCCTCTCTCTCTGCCTCTCCCCTGCTTCTTCTCTCTCCCTCAAAATAAATAAACTTTTTTTAAAAAGGGGTAAAAGTGTATATCCTTGTCAATTCCTGACAATAGGGGACAAGCTTTCAGTTTTTCCCCATTAAGCATGATGTTAGCTGTGGGTTTTTCATATACGGCCTTTAATAAGTTGAGGTATGATCCCTCTAAACGTACTTTGTTGAGGATTTGTATCATGAACGGATTTTATACTTTGTGAAATGCTTTTGGGGAGGGGTCAACATGGTGGAGAAGTAGGAGGACCCGAGGTTCCCAAATTCTTCAAACACAGCAGTTTTGAGTCCAGAAGACTTGGAATTCCAGGAATCCGGGCTATAGAGTAACAAAAACATCTCCAGGAGCCATAGGTGGGCCATAGGTGCGTGATAGCAAACTAGGAGAGATAAAACAGGTGGCTTAGGCATGGAGGGGAGCAATCCCCCATCTGTGGAGAGACAAAAGAAAGAGAAAAAGGCTGTGGAAGTGTAGGATTGTATTTGGACAAGAGGAAAACCACAGACCTAGGAAGAGAAAAAATGGAGAAAGAACCAATTTCTAACCACAGGGCTTTCTCTGGACTGGGGCCAGCTACCCTGTTCATGCACCTGGGGAGGTGGGGAACCAGCTCCGAGCTCAGTAGGGAACTCAGAGGCACAGTCTGAGAGAGCAGTCCCCTCCCTTGAGTGCTGTGTGAAGAAGACAAATAGCTGTTCCAAGGACAAAAGACCCTGCAGGCACCAACCAGCCAGATGTCTTTTGTCAGCTGGCTGGGTGGACTGGCACTACCTGGGAACCAGAGTGCACAGAGTGAGATCCTTTAAGACATCAGGGTTTGAATCCCAGCTGAGCACCTGAGAGGCAAAGGAGACTGCAGAGCAAAAGAAACTTGTGCACTTACACCCACATTACACTGTGAGGATGACCTAAACAGAGTGATTTGGGACACCCAGTGCCAAGGAGGGTGTAGAGACTAAGGTGTTGTCATTTTTCTCCCCATCACCAACAAAGTGGCACTTCAGGGAACAGAGAAGGGGCCCACAATGGAAGCAGGACCCGATTACACCAAACCACACCTCTCCATGCCTGGTAACTGCATATCTAACAGAATAAGATTGACACTGACCAAACCAGACAGCCCCTCCTCCAGACCAGCAGAGCCACAGGTTCCAAGGCACCATCAGATATCTGTCCAGCAGCTTTGAATTTTCTGATTTGATTCTTGGTCAATTTTTATTTTACATACATTTTCTCTCCTTTTCTTTCTTTTCTTCCTCTTATTTCTTCCCTTCTCTAGTCTGGTTATTCTGGTTGTTGGCTTGTTAAAGCAGACATTTTTAATCTGTTTTTTCAGACCTCTTCTGCATCCCCTTCTAATTTATTTTCCTCTCTCTCTCTCTCTCTCTCTCTCTCTCTGGATTAAGCCATATAGTTTCTCTGATTCTCTGCCTGGTAATTTTTTTTTTCTTTTCTCGTTCCCCACCCCTGTCATTTCTCTCTTTGCATGGGATAGGCTTCTTCCACCACCACCATCCCCCCTTTTTCAAAAAATTTTCCAGGGTTACTTCAAAGCACACCTGCTGGAAGGTCCAAACTACCACTGCAAGTAGGGAGATAAAGCGACCAGAGTCACAACAACAGAGAGCACACAAAACAGTCCAAAAACACTTCCAGAATGTCCAGGCCCTCGAAAGTGTATGAACACTTTTTAATATGGTAGTGCTTGCAGGTGTAGGACACAGAACAAGCTATTAAACCACGTAAGGGAAATAAAACTAGCCAAAATTATGAAACAGAATAATTCTCAGAAGAAATCCCAGGAAAAATGACAGCTAGAGAATTGCTCAAAGCAGATATAAATAATATATCTGATCAAAACTGTAGAATAACAGTCATAAGATTAAGAGCTAAGCTTAAGGGGCATCTGGGTGGCTCAGTCTGTTGAGTATCTGGCTTTGGCTCAGGTAATGATCTCACAGTTTGTGGGTTCAAGCCCTGCATCAGGCTCTGTGTTGACAGCTTAGAGCCTTGAGCCTGCTTCGAATTTTGTGTCTCCCTCTCTCTCTGCTCCTCCCCTGCTCATGCTCTGTCTCTCTTTATCCTTAAAAAATAAATAAAAACATGAAAAACATTAAAAACAATAGCTGGGCTTGAAAAAAGCATAGGAGACAACAGAGAATCTATTGCTTTAGAGATGAAGGAAATAGTCACAATTAATTAAGAAAGGCTGCAAATAAGGTGCAAAATCAGCTAGATGCAGTAACAGCAAGGGTGGAGGAAGAAGAGGGGAGAATAAGTAAAATAGAAGGTAAAATTATGGAAAATGAAGTCAAGAAAGTATTTTCTTATTAAAATACTAGACCATGAAGAGAAAATTAGAGAACTAAGTGATTCAATGAAACGCAATAATATCCGTATCATAGGAGTTCCTAAAGAAGAGAGAGAGAAAGGGGCAGAGGTTTACTTGAACAAATTAAAGCTGAGAACTTCCCTAATCTGGAGAAGGAAGCAGACACCCAAATCCAGGAGACACAGAGAATTTCCTTCAGATTTAACAAGAATAGGTCTTCTCCATGGCATATCATAGTGAAACTGGCAAAATACAAAGATAAACAAATAATTCTGAAGGAAGCCAGGACAAACAAACCTTAACCTACGAGGGTGAAATGCTGTTTCTTCATCTACTGAATAATCATATGGTTCTTATCCTTTCTCTTATTGATGTCGTGTCACACTGATTTGTGAATATTGAAACACACTTGCAAACCAGGAATAAATCCCACTTGATAGTGGTGAATAATTTTCTAAAATGTATAATGGGATTTTGTTTGCCAGTATTTTGTTGAGGATTTTTGCATCTATGGTAATCAGAGATATTGGCCTGTAGTTATCTCCTCTGGCAGTGCCTGTTTTTTGTTTGTTTGCTTGCTTTCTTGCTTGCTTGTGTTTTTTTGTTTTTTTGTTTGTTCAGAAAGAGATAGAGATCAGGGGAGGGGCAGAGAGAGAGAAAGAGAGAGAGAGAGAAAGAATCTCAAGCAGGTTCCACATTGTTAGCATACAGCCCAATGCAGGCCTCAAACTCACAAACTATGAGATCATGACCTGAGCTAAAATCAAGAATCAGATGCTTAACCAACCATCCAGGCACCCCTCTTCTAGTGGTGTCTTAATCTGGCTTTGGTATCTGGTAATGCTGATCTCATACAATGAATTTGAAAGTTTTCCTTCCTTTTCTATTTTTTGGAATAGTTTGAGAAGAAATGTATTATTAACTCTTCAAATGTTTGGTAGAATTCAACTGTGAAGCCATTTGGTAGTTACTTTTGTTTGTTGGTTTGTTTTTGTTTTTCTGTTTTTTAGTTTGTTGTAGTTTTTACTGATTCTATTTCTTGGCTGGTAATCAGTCTGATCAAATTTCCTATTTCTTCCCCTTTCAGTTTTGGTAGTTTATATGTTTCTAGGAATGTAACCATTTCTTCTAGGTTTTCCAACTTGTGTCATACAGTTTTTCATATTATTCTTTTTTTTTTTTAATTTTCGTGGTGTTAGTTACTATGTCGCCTCCTCTATCATTTGTAATTTTATTTACCTGTGTCTTTTCTGCTTGCTTGTTTGTTTTTTCCTGATAAGTATGACTACAGGTTTATCAATTTAAATGACTTTTTTTCAAATAATCATTTCCTGGTTTTATTGATCGGTTTTATTATTATTTTTGCTTCTATATTATTTATTTCTTCTCTAAAATTTATTTCCTTCCTTCTGCTATTTTTACTTTTTTGTTCATTTTCTAGCTCCTTCTGGTGCGAAGTTAGGTTGTTTATTTGAGATTTTTCTAGCTTCTCTTGGTAGGCTTGTATTGCTCCAAACTTCCCTCATAGAACAGTTTTTGCTGCATCCCAAAGGTTTTGAACCATTTTATTTTTCACTTTCATTTGTTTCCATGTAGTTTTTTATATCTTCATTTATTTCTGGTTTACTCATTAATTGTTTAGTAACATGTTATGCAACCTCCATGTATTTGTGGTCTTTCCAGATTTTTCCTGTGGTTGACTTATAGTTTCAGTGTTGTGTTCAGGAAAAATGCATGATATGACTGTTCTTTTTTAATTTCTTGAGGCTTCTTTTCTAGCTTAATATGTGATTGATTATGGATAATGTTCCTTGTGCACTTGAAAAGAATGTGCGTTCTGCTGTTTTAGGATGGAATATTCTGAATATATCTATTAAATCCATCTGATCCAGTGTGTAATTCAAAGTCATTGTTTCCTTATTGATTTTCTGTTTACATGATCTATTGATGTAAGTGAGGTGTTAACATTTGTTATCCTTATCATATTATTGTGAGTTAGTTCCTTTATGTTTGTTATTAATTGCTTTATGTATGTGGGTGCTTTCATGTTGAGTACATAAATATTTACAATTGTTATATCTTCTTGTTGGATTGTCCCCTTTATTATTATATAGTATTCTTCTTTGTCTTTTGTTACACTATTTAAAGTCTATTTTTGCAGGGGCACCTGGATGGTTAAATCAATTAAGTGTCTGATTTGGCTCAGGTCATGATCTCATGGTTCACAGGCTTGAGCCCTGCATCAGGCTCTGCACTGACAGTAGAGAGCCTACTTGGGATTCTCTATCTCCCTCTCTCTGCTCCTACCCCACTCACTCTCTTTCTCCCAAAATAGATAAATAAACTTTTTTTTTTTAAAAAGTCTATTTTTGCAATATAAATATTGCTACTCTGGCTTTATTTTGAAATCCATTTGCATGAAACATGTTTCTCCATCCTGTCCCATTCATTCTGCAAGTGTCTTTCAGTCTAAAACGAGTCTCTTGCAGGCAGAATATAGATGGATCTTGTCTTTTTATCCATCCTGACATTCTCTGTCTTTCAATGATATGTATTTATTGCCATTTTATTAGCTGTTTTGTGGCTGTTTCTGAAGGTTTTTTCTGATCCTTTCCTGTTTTCTTTTCATTGTGTGTTAGTTTCTTTAGTGATATATTTGGATTTCTTTGTCTTTGTTTTTTTGCATATTTTTAAATTTTCTATTTAAATTCCAGTTAGTTAACATATAATGTAATATTAGTTTCAGGTATACAATACAGTGAATCAACATTTGCATACAACAGCTGATGCCCATCACAAGAAGTGCACTCCTTAAAACCCAACACCTACTTAACACACCCAGCCACCCACCTCCTTTCTGGTAACCATCAGTTCATTCTCTACAGTTAAGAGTCTGTTTCTTGGTTTGCCTCTCTCATTTCACCCCCATGATAGTTTATTATATTTCTTAAATTCCACATATGGTATTTGTCTTTCACTGATTGACTTATTTTGCTTAGCATAATACTCTGTGTTCCATCCATGTGTTTACAAATGACAAAATTTCATTCTTTTTTATGACTGAGTTGTATTTCATTGTGGATACACACACACACACACACACACACACACACACACACACACCATCTTCTTATTAGTGGTTTTGATTTGTGGTTACTATTAGGTCTGTGTATAACATCTGCATATAGCAGTCTATATTAAGTTGATGGTTGTTTAAGTTTGAACCCATTCTTTTCACCTCTTCTCCCCACATTTTAGGTATATGGTGTCATGTTTTACATCCTTTTTATTTTATGACTTCCATGACTGATTTTTTACAGAAATACTAAATTTAATGCTTTTGTGTTTCCTACATTTATGCTATCACTTTTGGTCTCTTTTCTACTTCAAGTGTCCACTTTAATATTTTTTGTAGGGCTGATTTAGTGATTACGATCTTCTTTAGTTTTGTTTGTCTAACAAACTCTATTTCTCCTTCTAATCTGAATGATAGCCTTGCTGGAGAGAATATTCTTATATCATGCCACTCCCTTCTTGCTTGGAAAGTTACTCCTGAAATATCCTTTGATAGCCTTAGAGAGTTTCCCTTATATGTAACTATCTTTTGTTTTGCTGCTTTAAAATCATTTTTTATCATTATTTTTGTCATTTTAATTACAATATGTCTTGGTGTGGATCAACCTGTGTTGATTTTGTTAGGGGTTCTCTGTGCCTCCCAGTTCTGGATATCTGTTTCCTTCACCAGGTTGGGGAAGTTTTCAGCACTTTCTTCCAATAAATTTTCTTCTCCTTTTTTCTCTTCTTCTGAGGCTCTTATAATACAAATATTATTATGCTTGATGGAGTCAGAGTTCCTTAAGTCTGTTCTTGTTTTGCATAATTAATTTATTTCACTTTTGTTAAGTTTTATTACTTTCCATTACTCTGTCTTCTAGGTCATTAATTCATTCCTCTGATTCTTCTATGCTGTTGTTCATCCCATCAAGCATATTTCTCATTTCCTTTATTTAGTCCTATATCTCTGCTATGCTATTCCTTATCTCCATCTTAAGGATCTCACTAATGTCTTCCACTCTTTTTTCAAGCCCAGTGAGAATTTTATGATCATTACTTTAAATATTCTATCAAGCATATTCTTTTTTTTTAAATTTTTTTTCAACGTTTATTTATTTTTGGGACAGAGAGAGACAGAGCATGAACGGGGAAGGGGCAAAGAGAGAGGGAGACACAGAATCGGAAACAGGCTCCAGGCTCTGAGCCATCAGCCCAGAGCCCGACGCGGAGCTCGAACTCACAGACCGCGAGATCGTGACCTGGCTGAAGTTGGACGCTTAACCGACTGCGCCACCCAGGCGCCCCTCAAGCATATTCTTTATATATGCTTCACTTAGATCTCTGGCCATGGCCTTGTCCTTTTCCTCCATTTGGGTCAAATTCCTCTGTCTTCTCATTTTGTCTCAGTTTCTGTGCCTGCTTCTGTTTGTTAGGTGTTAGGAAAGCCAGCTGAATCTCCTATTCTCGAGGATATTGGACTTATGAAGAAGAGTTCCTATAATGCCTTACAGTGTATTGTTCCCTATTCCCCAGGTCCTAGTGCTTCAGGGAGTGTCTCCAATGTGTGCTTTGTTATTGTGTCCTGTCCATTTTATCCGTCAGGCCAATAATCTGTAGAGGCTCCTTTTGCCTGCAGTAGGCACTGTTTTGTCCTGGTCTGAATGTGGCAAGTTTTAACTAGTTGTGCTCTTGTCTGCTTGTGAAATGAGACCTGTTAACACTTCCATTGGAATCAAGGCCCAGTAAAACTCCCAAGTCAGGAGATGAAGTTTGTGCAGGGATATAGGTGGGTCTCTGGGGAGGGACCCATCCACATTTGTAATGTGTCAAGAGTGACTTGGAAGGGTGGTTCCACCAAAGCACAAGGGCAGGGGTTGGGCTTGGTGTAAGTTAGACAGACAGTGTGGGTGATGTGCTTATGCTGTAGGTTGGGGTAAGTAAATGGCACCTGCCAGTTTGCTCCTGGAGGGGTCTGCATGAATGCTGCCTCCCTGGGACATGCTCTGAGATGATCAGATGACCTTCTCACTCTATGCCCCAGGTGCTCTTCAGATGTTTCTTTACATGCTGCATGTCTGTGGGGTGATTTCCCTACCTTCTCTCCAAGAGAAGCCTCAGTGCCTCCAGGTTCTCCTAATTCCAAGCCCACTGACCTTTAGAACTCAAGGTTTTAAGCTCTGCTGGTTGCACGAACTCACAAAATTCAGCCCCTCTCACTTTCCAAGCTAATTGTTGTGGGGATTCAACTTCCCAGTGCACTCCTCTGCGTGTTAGTCTGTCTCTTGCACTTCTCCATGACCATGGCTCCCTCCCCACAGCAAGCAGTCATATTTTTTTTCCCAAAACACATCTCCACACTTCCTACCTTCTTCAGTGTAGATTCTTCTTTACCTTTAGTTGTGGAGTTTGTTCTGTTAGTCTTCAGGTAAATTTCTGGAGGCCATCCTAAAGTCTTCTTACTCCACTGTCCTCTCTCTCAAGGTATCTATTTTTTTCCTAGTTTTATGGAATCAGCTCTTATAGTCAAAGTAAGTTTATAATTTTTCAATAATTATGTTGTATAGTGTTTTGTTTTATAACATGCTTTATGGTAATTGTGTTTTATAATATCTACGTAAAAATAGTTCAACATACATTTTTGTAACTTGAAACCTTAAAGCTTTACTGTTAAGGGAAACAATGTGTAATCACTGAATACCTAGATAATGTCAATGTAAGATAAAATATTCAAATATTAATTGTTGAACATAATTTTACGTATTCTTGGCATCTTGTTTTCATATGGCATAGAGAATCTTAATGTATTAGATATTTCTAAACATGAGAAAATGTAGTCTGTAAAAGGCATAGAAATTTATGAAATGATGTATCCATAACTTTACTACAAAATGTAGCACATGCCAGAAAGTTAACCATTGCTTATGTCCTGGTTTTCTTTCTATAGAAAGGAGAATATTGATTTAAAATTCTAATTATTAGGGACAAGAGTTAAGATGGCAGAACATGGTTAACCCATGGTATGGGTACCCTGAGCTTGTCTCCTCCCTAAAACACAGCTAGATTAGTACCAAAACTTTTGAACACCTAGGAAATTTACCTGAGGATTAACACAAAAATCTTCATAGCTTGAGCCACAAAACATGGCAAGTATGCAGTGGAGAGAGGTGAATTGGGAAAGAGAAAATTCGTGGAGGGCAGGGAGCTAATTTTGCAGAACAGAGAGAAAGAGAAAGGGGGAGAGTGTGGCACATGATGATTGCTCAAGGAAAGCACTCCCCCAAAAAATAGCTGGAGTGAGAACACTAACAGGGTACTGAGCAACAACAAAAATGTTCCATAAAACCATTGACAGGGAGAAAGGAGAGCATTTCAATACCAACAGGATTCTATAAACAGTGGCCATAGAGCCTCCCCTTGGGCAACATTCCCAGCAGAACCCAGAGAACAGCCACGTTTTCTGGTATTGGGACAAAGATGCCAAGAGTACGTCACAACCTGGTGATGGCTATGCTGTGATCTGCCATAATCGTTGAAACTCTGCCACTGAGAAATCACATGAACATATTCTGGGGCAAGCCAACACCCACCCATTGCTTAGCAAGACCTTCCACAGAGAGTCAGTGCGGTTTTCAGCCACAGGGGTCTCTGAAGTGTGAGGTTTTTGAACACAACCTTATCGGAGATAAAACTCTTGATGGAAGTGTTGCTGAGCAGGCAGACAGCTTGGAAACGGACATGGTAGAGTCAGGAAGTGGATGGAGGCCTGAGACAGAGTAGGGGTGCTTGATTGCGGGTCATGAGAGCACAAACTTCCTTCACTAGAGACTGGGGATCTGGGTGCAGCCATTTTCACCTCTATCTTGCAAGCATATGTGCACACGCACATGGATCCACCCCAGTAAGCTAAGCAGCACCAACTAATGGAGAATGGAGCCATTATACCATGACCCACCCAATTGCACCCCCCCAGACACATTGCCCAGAAGACTAGCACAAACCCATTCACCTGCTTAGTGTATAGACTATAGTGTGCTTTAAAGTTTAAGTTCTAGGGGAAACTGGATGTAACTTCATCTAAGTTTCATTCTGTTTGCCGGGTCACTTATTTATTCATTTTCATTGTTTCTGTTTTTCCTTAAATTATTTTTTTCTTTCTTTCCTTTCTCTTTCTTGGATACAGAAAGAACAAATTCTTTTTTAAATCTTATATATTTATTTATTTAAATTGTTTATCCTATTTTATTTTCTTTATTTTATTTTATTCTATTTTGTTATTTTTTAATTTTTAATTTTTTTTTCTTAACTTCTTTTTCTTTCCTTTCCCTTTTTTCTCTATTCTACCAAACTTATTTCACCAAGCAGACAGAAACACACCAAGATATAACTTCTTTTATTAGATTTTTGTTTTGTTTTTGTTTCAATTGTATTAATTTTTGTCTTCCTCCAAAATGACAAGATGAAGGAATTCACTCTGAAGAAAGAACAAGAAGAAATAACAGCCAGGGATTTAATCAACATGGATATAAGTAAGATGTCTGAACTATAATTTAAAACCATGATTATAAGAATAACAGCTGGAATTGAAAAAAGCATAAAAGATACCAGAGAATCCCTTTCTTCAGAAATAAAAGAACTAAAATCTAGTCAGGCCAAAATTAAAAATGCTATAACCAAGATGCAATCTGGAATGGATTCCACGACAACAAGGATGGATGAAACAGAGCAGGACATCATAAAGATAGAAGATAAAATTATGGACAATAATGAAGCAGGGAAACAAAAGAGAAAAAAAGGCAAAGATCATGACACACAATGTAGAGAACTCAGTAACTTATTACAAAGGATTAACATTCTAAATTTTTTTTCAACGTTTATTTATTTTTGGGACAGAGAGAGAGAGAGACAGAGCATGAACGGGGGAGGGGCAGAGAGAGAGGGAGACACAGAATCAGAAACAGGCTCCAGGCTCTGAGCCATCATCAGCACAGAGCCCGACGCGGGGCTCGAACTCCCGGACCGCGAGATCGTGACCTGGCTGAAGTTGGATGCTTAACCGACTGCGCCACCCAGGCGCCCCCAAAGGATTAACATTCTAATAATAGAAGTCCAAGAAGATGAAGAGAGAGAAAAGGGGCATAAGGTTTATGTGTCCAAATTGCAACAGAAACCTAATCTGGGGAAGTAGATAGACATCAAAAACCATGAAGCACAAAGATCTCCCATTAGATTCAACAAAAATGAATCATCACCAAGGCATATCATAGTCAAATTCACAAAATACAGAGATAAGGGAAGAATTATGAAAGCAACAAGGGAAAAAGAAGTCCTTAACCTACAAGGGAAGATAGATCAGGTTCACAGCAGATCTATCCACAGAAACTTGGCAGGCCAGAAAGGAATGGCAGGATATATTCAACAAGCTGAATGGGAAAAATATGCATCCAATAATTCTTTATATAACAAGGCTGTTATTCAGAATAGAAGGAGGGATAAAGACTTTCCCAGACCAACAAAAGCTAAAGGTGTTTGTGACCACTAAACCAGCCTTGCCAGAAATTTTGAGGGGGAACTGGGTGGAGAAAAGACAAGAAAAAAACAAAAAATAACAAAAGAAACAAAACTAGAAAGGACTGGAGAACATCATCAGAAACTCCAACTCTACCGGCAACACAATGACACTAAATTCATCTTTCAATAATCACTCTAAAGGGTTTTTTTTATGTTTATTTGTTTTTGAGTGAGTGAGAGAGAGAGAGACAGAGACAGAGAGACAGAGAGAATGTTCAGGGGAAGGCGAAGAGAGGGAGACAAAGAATCTGAAGGAAGCTCCATGCTCTGATCTGTCCACACAGAGCCCAGCAGGTTGGAACTCATGAACCATGAGATCATGACCTGAACCAAAGTCAGATGCTCAACTCACTGAGCCACCCAGGCGCCCCTCAATAATCACTCAAAATGTAAATGGACTAACTCCTCCAATCAAAGGACACAGTGTCAGAATGCATTAAAAAAGAAAACCATGATCCATCTATATGCTGCCTACAAGAGACTTAGTGTAGCTCTAAAGACACCTGAAGATTGAAAGTAAGGGGGGTGGAGAACCATCTATCATGCTAAAGGACATCAAAAGAAATCAGGAGTAGCTCTACTTATATAAGACAAACTAGATTTTGAAAAAAAGATTGTAACATATTAAGAAGGGCTTTTTATCATAATTAAGGGATCTATCCACTAAGAAGACGTAAAAATTGTAAGTATTTATACCCTCAACTGGATAGCACCCAAATATATAAATCAATTCATCACAAACACAAAGGAGCTCATTGATAATAGACGCTAATAGTAGGGGACTTCAACACCTCATTTAAAACAATGGACAGATCATCTAAGCAGAAAATCAGCAAAGAAACAATGGCTCTGAATGACACACTGGACCAGATGGACTTAACAGATATATTCATAACATTTCATCTTAAAGGAGTAGAATACACATTTTTCTCGAGTGCACAAATAACATTCTCCAGAATAGGTCATATATACTGGGTCACAAATCAGCTCTCAACAAGCATGAAAAGATGGATATCATACCTTGCATATTTTCAGACCACAGTGTATGAAACTTGAAATCAACCACAAGAAAAAATTTGGAAAGACCACAAATACCTGGAGATTAAAGAACATTCTACTAAAGAATTAATGGGTTAACCAAGAAATTAAGGAGGAAATTTAAAAGTACATGGACGCCAATGAAAATGAAAACACGACAGACCAACACTTCAAGGATGCAGCAAATTTGGTCATAAGAGGGATGTACATAGCAATCTAGACCTTCCTAGAAGAAAGAAGAAGGACTCAAATAAACTAAATTTACACCTAAAGATTCTGGAAAAAGAACCGGCACCTTTGTGGTTTTGGATAAAGCCCCAAAACCACAGAAGAAGGGAAATAATAAAGATTAGAGCAGAAATCAATGGTATCAAAATTAAAAAAAAAACAGTAGAACATATAAATGAAACAAGGAGCTAGTTTTTTGAAAGAATTAACAAAATTGATAAACCCCTAGACAAATTGATCAAAAAGAAAAAGGAAAGGACCTAAATAAATTAAGTCATGAATGAAAGAGGAGTTATCACAACCAATACCACAGAAAAAACAAACAATAATAAGAGGATATTATGAGCAATTAATGCCAACAAATTGGGAAATCTAGAAGAAATGGACAAATTCCTAGATGCATATGAACCACTAAACTGAAATAGGAAGAAATAGAATAAATGAAAAGACCCATAATCAGTAAATAAATTAAATCAATAATAAAAAATCTCCCAACAAACAAGTGTCCAGGGCCAGATGTCTTTCCAGGGAAATTGTACCAAATATTTAAAGAGGAGTTAACACCTATTCTTTTGAAGCTGTTCCAAAAAATAGAAATGTAAGGAAAACTTACAAACTTATTCTATGAAGCCAGCATTACCTTGATTCCAAAACCAGACAAAGACCACACTAAAAAGGAGAACTACAGACCAATTTCCCTGATGAACATGGATGAAAAAATCTTCAACAAGATACTATCCAACAGGATCGAACAATACATTAAAATAATTATTCACCATGACCAAATTGGATTTATACCTGGGATGCATGGCTGGTTCAATAACTGCAAAACAGTAAATGTGATACATCACATCAATAAAAGAAATGACAAGAACCACATGATCCTCTCAATAGATGCAGAGAAAACATTTGACAAAATACAACATACACTCTTGATAAAAACCCTCAAGAAAGTAGGGATAGAAGGATCATACCTCAAATTCATAAAAGCTTTATATGGAAGACCCATCGCTAATATCATCCTCAATGGGGAAAAACTGAGAGCTCCCCCCCTAAGTTCAGGAACATGACAGATTTGTCCACTCTAATCACTATTATTCAATATAATGTGGAAGTCCTAACCTCAGCAGACAATAAATAAATAAATAAATAAATAAATAACAGCAAATAAGTAAAAGTCATCTAAATAAGCAAGAAGAAGTCAAACTTTCACTCTTCACAGACAACATGACACTCTATATGGAAAACTCCACACACAAAAAAGTGCTAGAACTGATACATATAGTCAACAAAGTCGTAGGATATAAAATCAACATACAAAAATCAGTTGCATTTCTATATACAAATAACGAAGCAGCAGAAAGAGAAATCAAGGAATCAATCCCATTTACAATTGCACCGAAACCCATAAAATACCTAGGAATAAATCTAACCAAGGAGGTAACAGATCTGTATGCTGAAAACTATGGAAAGCTTAAGAAAAAAATTGAAGAAGACACAAAAAAATAGAAAGAAATATTACATGTTCATGGATTAGAAGAACGAACTTTTGTTTTAATGTTTTTATTTTTGAGACAGAGAAAAACAGAGCCATGAGCAGGGGAGGGGCAGAGAGAGGGGGGAGACACAGAATATGAAGCGGGCTCCAGGCTCTGAGCTGGCAGCACAGAGCCCGACGCAAGGCTCAAACTCACAGTGTGAGATCATGACCTGAGCTGAAGTTGGATGCTCAACCGACTGAGCCACCCAGGTGCCCCAAGAATGAACATTGTTAAAATGCCAATACTACCAAAAGCAATCTACATATTCAATGCAATCCCTATAAAAATAACACCAGGTTTCTTCACAGAGCTAGAATAAGCAATTCTAGAATTTGTATGGAACTAGAAAAGACCCCGAATAGCCAAAGTAATGTTGAAAAAGAAAACCAAAGGAGGCATCACAATTCTGGACTTCAAGATGCATTACAACGTTGTAATCATCAAGACAGTATGGCACTGGAACAAAAACAGACACATAGATCAATGGAACAGAATAGAGAAACCAGAAATGGACCTACAAACATATGGCCAACTAATCTTTGACAAAGCAGGAAAGAATACCCAATGGTAAAAAGACAGTCTCTTTAGCAAATGATGTTGGGAAAACTGGACAACAGCATGCAAAAGAATGAACCTGGACCACTTTCTTACACCATACACAAAATAAACTCCAAATGGATAAAACATCTAAATGTAAGACAGGAAACCATCAAAATCCTACAAGAGAACAGGCAACTTCTTTGGCCTCACCACAGCAATTTCTTACTTGACATGTCTCCAGAGGCAAGGAAAACAAAAGCAAAAATGAACTATTGGGACCTTGTCAAGATAAAAACAAAACAAAACAAAACAAACAAAAAAAAAACTTCTGCACAGTGAAGGAAACAATCAACAAAACTAAGAGGCAACCTATCGAATGGAAGAAGACATTTGTAAATGACATATAGGATAGAGGGGTAGAATCCAAAATCTATGATGAACTTACCAAACTCTACACCCAAAAAAAAAAAAACAATCCAGTGAAAAATGGGTAAAAGACATGAATAGAAGACTTCCAGATGGCTAACAGACACATGAAAAGACACATGAAAAGGTGCTCAACATCACTCATCATCAGGGAAATACAAATCAAAACCACAATGAGATATCCCCTCACACCTGTCAGAATGGCTAACATTAACAACTCAGGAAACAACAGATGTTGGCAAGGATTTGGAGAAGGGGGAACATATTTGCATTGCTGGTGGGATTGCAAACTGGTGCAGCCACTCTGGAAAACAGTATCGTGGTTCCTCAAACAATTAAAAAATAGAACTACCGTACAACCCAGCAATTGCACTACTAGGTACTTATCCAAAGGATACAGAAATGCTGATTCAAAGGGCACATGTCCCCAATATTTATAGCAGCACTATTGACAATAGCCAAATATGGAAATAGCCAAAATATCCATTGACTGATGAATGGATAAAAAAGCACAGGAGAAAAAAAGAGAGAGGCAAACCAAGAGACAGATTCATAACTATAGAGAACAAACTGATGGTTACCAAAGGGAGGTGGTTGGGGGATGGGTTACATAGGTGATGGAGATTAAGGAGTGAATTTATCATGATGAGCACTGGGTATTGTAAGGCAGGGTTGTACACCTGAAACTAATATTACACTGTATGTTAACTAACAGGAATTTTTTTAATGGATTGTTTAATCTTTATTATGCCAACATGAAATCTTTAGAGAGACAGACCAGGGCTGGGGTTGTGGATCAAACATGCCAACAGGGACCGAGACACCTTCTAGATTCCATTTTCTCCATATTTAATGTGTAGCCCTTCATCTTCATGTTGTATTTCATGGGTAGTAAATTGGATCTGGTTTTTATGCTATCAAGGAGAAGTGCAATGTATGAAGAGAATAGAGCAAAAGACATTCAGTTTGCCATTTTCTATGCAAAAGCTTCCTAAGGAATGTCTGATTTTTTCACATTTACACAACTGGCATTGATTTATAAAGGAACTGGGCATTTTCTGAATGAATCATTCAGGGAGATAAGCTTTATTTGTTTCTCTTTTTACAATTATGCTTTTCTGTGAGAAACATAACATGTATCTGAGTTATTTTAACATGGAGTGGATTCATCATTCACCTGCAACAAGCAATCCTAGGAAAAACAGGAAAGGATTGAAATGGTGTGTCAGCAATACTACTGAGGACTCATTCTCTTCTTAGATTCCATTCCTCTTGTCTCAATGTCTACCTGTTCCTCCTTGGTCTTCTTGAGTCACATTATAAGATGGTAGTGGTAAGTAGAGACTTCTGTCCTTTTTCAGTCTGGAATAAAATGACAGCGTGAAGGACCAATGGCAAAACCTTTCTTCTTATGGAGCTTTGCCTTCTTCTGGAAGGAAAATCCTCCTAAGAGACTTCCACCTACTTCCAATATCTCATTGGAACAACTGTCTTACTGTTGTCTTCTTGTCTTCCTGCCCACCAAGGATGTGGTTTTACCATATTACCAGCATCTTCCCTTATTAACACTATACTTGAACTAAGGCTTCTCACAAGTCAACTAACTTACTGTGTTAGTCATATTTCCTGCTTCTGCAGGGAGAGGGTGACAATGCCTTAACTCCAGTGCTTCTTTAGTTGTAATTATAGTATGGCCATTGTTGAAACTATGGAGGTAAATATACCCAATTAGCTCATTGTAAAGTCTTCTTGGATGCACACTTACTAGACCTAGGAATATGGAGTACTTATATAATCCATCTCACTACTCATGCTTCATTTTCTTATCTATTATATGAAAATAATAAAAATGATTACCTCATTCAATCTTTTGGGAATCAAATATATTAACAAATATAAAGAATAAACATTTCCTTGAGTATTAGTAAGATCACTGAAAATATATTGCCTTTACAAATATGCTCTCTGAAAAAAAAAAGACAAATATGCTCTCTTTGTATTACTGTTTACATCATCTTTTTGTCCTATAGCAATTTATTCTTTGGGCACAACACTGAAGTATTTCACATTACTCTTGGCACTACCTAAATATCCCATGCTTTGGAACGGCCATAAGCCAAGACCAGGAATAGCAAAAGACAGGCTCTGTATTTGAAGAACTCCCATATCGTCATCACGGAGATGTCAGTGGGAAAGGAAAATTACCAGGATTTTCAAAACCAAATATGGAAGATGTTGGTAATAAAGGCTTTTTTTTCCCACATAAGACCTCAATAATTAATAATAATATAACAATAATAATAATATAATAAATTCAGATATAAAATATTCACGTATAGTTCTACTGACATGGGGAAGCTTCTAAGTACATGATAAGGACACAAAGAATGCATCAGCTCTTTCCAGGTGTATTCTTTGCATAGCAGAATCATAACCTAAGTTGGAACAGGGAAAACCTGATACAGCGTTAAATCACCAGCTGGTCTGATGAGATGACTAGTGTGTGTTTTCAGTACAACAGATGGTGCATGAAGTGTATTGCCAATGGTGGAAACACTTTAGACTGACCCACAGTTAGTCACACTATTATGCAATCTCATCCCCTTGAATGTGGTTGGAACCTTCCAATGTGGTAAAGGATATCACTACTGTGATGATATGTTATATGACAAAGGTGAAGAGACACTGAAGGCATAATTAAGGTCGCTTATGTTTGGAGACATGATAAAAAAAAAAAAAAAAAAACATGACCACTAAATGATCCGTGAAGTGGAACTGAGACACAGAGACTCCCCCCCCCACTTCCCTTCTCCTAGCCTTGGAATGTGAATTTCGCCCCCCCCTTTCCTGATCCCAGAGGCTGCTCCAAGTACATAGCCTTGAGATGATGATGTGACAAAATACCTGCATAATATATGTGATTGAGCCCATTTAAGGCCTCTTTATAAATTTTAAGGCTTGGTGAGTGAATGTGGGGATCAATTCATCTTGCTGTTCCCTAAGACAAGCTTCCTATGTAAGTTTCTTTATGATTATTAAAATTGCCACCTACCAACCTGGAGTGGTCTATGTGTTTCTTCAGTATTCCCTGTCTTCTACATATGGGGTCCAGTTTCAGATTACACCAGAAAATTTCCTGAGAGGGTTGTTAACCTACAATTGGTGAGCCACCAGGAAAACAAAGACACTAGACTCAAGAAAGAGGCATCCATGGGGAAATCTTGAGTTGGCCATCAACCTCTGTGTGGGGAGAGGTGACCCAAATTTCAGATACTTATAGACTGCTGAATGAGTACAAGGACCCCTGGACAATGCCACATAGTCTAATGTGCTTGTTGGAAAAACTGCAAATTGCACACTGCAGCAAGGAAGGAAAACACATAGTAGCTGCAGTGGGATGACTTCTAACTATGGTCAGTTCAGCTGGCCACCAATGCCAGGCTGTAGGCTGAAGCTCATGTCTAGAAATTTAAAAATGAGGTAAGATTAGAAAAGGGTATGAGAGTGTCCATTAGGTTGATGGCTTTAGGGCTGGTGGACAAGATGGGAGAACAGGATAAAAATTTAAAGACCCTAGTGTGCTGTCTTGTAAAGCTAGGAAGGCACAAGATGCCATGGAGTAAGATCAGGGAAGTTGTGACAAATCTTAATTAGGATGCTAAGAGGTGGAATCTCTGAAAATGATAAACATTTTAAAAAAGTATTGTGGGGGTGGTTGTCTGGCTCAGTCAGTAAATAATGTGATTCTTGATCTCAGGGTTGTAAATTCATGCCCCATGTATAAAGTAATATATAAGTAATAAAGCTAGTGGTTTACTTGGACCTCTGCCTCATCTTTCTTCTTTTATACTTTAGTCTGTGCATTCACTTCTTCCTCCACTTGGTTCTCATGGCACAGAGGTTTCCAAAAATATGGTACTAAGATGCCAAAGATGCCAAAGATGATACATATATTATATATATTATATAATATAACTATGTAATATATAATATATAATATTATAAATTATTATAACAATATATAATATATTATTATATAATATATTATTATAAATATATATTATAGTATATATTATACTATTTATATATTATATTATTATATATATTATATAATATATATATTTATATATTTAGTGCCAACTTCTTGGAAACCTCTGTGCCATGAGAACCAAGTGGAGGAAGAAGTGAATGCACAGCCTAAGTACAAAAGAAGAAAGATGAGGCAGAGATCCAAGTAAACCACTAGCTTGTGTACTCATGGAGCCACAAGGGCAGAAATAAGGAAAGCCACAGGCCAGGAATTCTGATATCAACTGTTGGACTACATGCCTACTTTCTAGAGTATGATTCAATGGATCTAAAACATCCATTGCCATCTGAACATGATGACAACCTTTGAGAGACTTGCCTTGCTCATACCAAAACAGGTCCTTTGCTCTGGACCTGTGACTTCCAGGACTAATTCCGTTTTCATTTGTGGCTGAATATAATATGTGTACAGTAAATCCCCTCTTCTGCTCTCTTACCCGAAGAAAAAACAAAAAAAATAAAACAAAACAATATATGTAACATTTATATATTTTTAAAAACAAAAAATATGTATAAATATAATATATAGCATCAATTAATGAGAAAACAAAATACTACATATCTTTTGACTCTTAATACAAAGAAAAATTTTAAATAGCAATTATATCCACAACTCTTTGGAGAGAAAAGTTGCATCCTTTCTCTGTCTTAAGTTATAAATCTTTTTTGCTGCAAAACAAATTGCTTTCATTGTCAACAGCAAAAAGGAACTTATAGATATGTAAAATTTCAGGGACATAGTTGTTATTATTCCCTATTTTGTTTTGTTGCTTTGTTTTTTTAAATTTATTTACTTAAATTCGTGAGTTAACATACAGTGTAGTATTGGTTTCAGGAGTAGAACCCAGTGATTCCTCACTCACATGAAACATCCAGTGCTCATCCAAACAAGTGCCCTCCTTAATGCCCCTCAACCATTTATTTAGTCCATACCCCCACCCAACACCTCTCCAGCAACCCTCAGTTTGTACTCTGTATTGAAGAGTCTCCTATGGTTTGCCTCCCTCTCTTTCTCTTATTTTTGATTCCCTTCCCCTATGTTCATCCGTTTTGGTTCTTAAATTCCACATATGACTGAAATCATATGACATTTGTTTTTGACTAACTTATTTCACTTTGCATAATACACTCTAATTCCACCCACATTTTTGCAAAAGATAACATCCCATGCTTTTTAATCACTGAGTAGTATTCCATTGTATATGTACATACCACATCTTTTTTATACATTCATCAGTCAGTGGACATTTGGGCACTTTCCATAATTTGGTTATTGTTGATAACTCTGTTATAAACATTGGGATGCATGTACCCCTTCAAATCAGCACTTTTGTACCCTTGAATAAATACTTAGTAGTTCAAGGTACTGGGTTGTAGGGTAGTTCTATTTTTAATTTTTTGAGGAAACTCCATAGTGTTTTCCATACTGGTGGCTGCACCAGTATGTATTCCTACCAACAGTGCAAAAGGGTTCCTCTTTCTCCAACTACTCACCATCATCTGTGGCTTCCTGAGTTGTTAATTTTAGCCATTCTGACAGGTGTGAGGTGGTATCTCATTGTGGTTTTGATTTGTATTTCCCTGATGATGAGTGATGTTGCACATCTTTTCATGTGTCTATTAGCCATCTGGATGATTCTTTGGAAATGTGTCTATTCAGGTCTTCTGTCTGGCAACTGCTTTTTTATTGGGGCAAGACTGACACTGAGACAATGCAGCTGGTCTCTCCTCCAGACCAGCACAGTCACCAATCCCCAGGGACCAACACACAAATCTTTTTTTTCTTTCTTTTTTACCTCATTTTTCTTTCTTTCTTTTAGAATCAGGTTCATAAATGTTTTTTTTAAGTTTATTTTTTTATTTATTATGAAAGAGAGAGAGAAAGAGAGAGTAAGTGGGGAAGGGGCAGAGAGACAGGGAGAGAGAACCCCAAGCAGACTCTGTGCTGTCAATGCAGAGCCCAATGCAGGGTTTGAACTCATTAACCATGAGATCATGACCTGAGCCAAAGTCAATAGTTGGATGCTTATCTGACTGAGTCCCCCAAGAAACCCACCTCCCCCAGGCTCATAGATTCTGATTTGCTTTTTGTCATTTCATTTTATCTTTTTGTTGGTGGGGGAGTTATCTAGGCTATTTTATTCTTTTCTTTTTTCTTCTCTTTTTTTTCTTGTGCTCTTTCTTTCTTTCTTTCTTTCTTTCTTTCTTTCTTTCTTTCTTTTTTTCTTATTTTGCCTTTCTTTTTCCTTGAAATCAGCCTTATAGTTTTTTGATTCTCTCTTTGTTTGTCTGTTTGCTTGTTTGTTTGTTGTTCCTGTTCCTTTTATTTTTATGGGATCAGACTCCCCCCCCCCTTTTTCCCCCAGGGTTACATCAACAAACAAATAAAAGCACACCTAGTTAAAGGTCCAACCATTCCAACACTGCAAGCAAGGAGGAGCTCTGCAGATGACTAACCTGAGGGAAAGAGCAGCCAAAACACAGCAGCAGAGTGTACACAGTATACACCAGAACCACTTCCTTGAGTGCCCTGGACAGTGTATGACCCCTTTTTAATGTAGACATACTTTTAGGTGCAGGAAACATATTGAGATTTTAAAACATACAAAAGACATAAATGTAGCCAAAATGACAAGATGGAGGAATTCTCCCCAAAAGAAAGGTCCAGAAGAAATCGCAGCCAAGGACTTTCTTAAAACAGTTATAAACAATATATCTGAACTACTAGCTGGGCTTGAAAAAAGCATAGGGCCACCAGAGAAACTCTCACTGCTGAGATCAAAGACCTAAGAACTAGCGAGGATGAATTTAAAAATGCTATAACTGAGATGCAAAATAAACTAGATGCAGTGACAGAGAGGATTGAAGAAGCAGAGGAACAATTAGGCGAAACAAGATAAAAGAATGGAAAATAATTAAGCTGAAAAAAAAGGGAAAGAAAATTACTAGATCACAAGGGGAGACTTAGAGAACTAACTGATTCCATGAAACAAAACAATATATCATAAAAGTCTTAGAAGAGCAAGAAAAAAGGGCAGAAGAAATAACAGGAATTCAAATCGGTAAGGAAAAAGTAAAAATTGACTATTTTCAGATGACATGATACTCGATACATATAAAACCCAAAAGACACCACCAAAAAACTGCTCGAACTGACCAATGAATTCAGTAAAATCAAGGGATACAAAAATCAACGTACAGAAATCAGTTGCAATTCTATACACAAATATTGAAACAGAAGAAATATAAATTATGAAAACAATCCCATTTATAATTGTGCCAAAATAATCAAATACATACGAATAAGGAGGTGAAAGACCTGCACTCTGAAAACTATAAAACCCTGATGAAAGAAATTAAAGATGACACAAAGAAATGGAGAGACATTTCATAGTCATGGATTGGAAGAACAAATATTGTTAAAATTTCTATACTACTCAAAAAAATCTACACATTTAATGCAATCCTTACCAAAATACCAACAGTAGTTTTCACATAACTAGAATAAATAATCCTAAAATTTGTATGGAATCACAAAAGACCCTGAGAGCCAAAGCAATTTTGAAAAAGAAAAGTAGGGGCAACTGGGTGGGTTAGTCGGTTAAGCATCTGATTTCAGTTGGTCATGATTTCACAGTTTGTGAGTTCAAGCCTCACATCAGGCTCTGTTCTGATGGATCAGAGCCTGGAGCCTGCTTTGGAATCCCTTTCCCTCTCTCTGCCCTTCCCCTGTTTGGACTCTGTGTGTTTCTCTCTCAAAAATAAATAAACATTAAAAAATTAAAATAGAAAAATAAAAGTAAAGCTAAAGGCATCACAATTCTGGACTTCAAGTTATATACAAATCTTTAGTAACCAAACAGTATGGTACTGGTACAAAAATAAACATAAAGAGTAACGAATTGAATAGAAAACCCAGAAATGAATCCACAACTATCTGGTCCATTAATTTTTGGCAAAGTAGGAAAAAATATCCAATGGGAAAAAGAGAGTGTCTTCAACAAATGGTGTTGGCAAACTGGGCAGCAAGATGAAAAATCATGAAACTGGACCACTTTCTTACACCATATACAAAAAATAAACACAAAATGATTAAAGACCTAAATGTGAGATCTGAAACCACGAAAATTCTAGAAGAGAGCACAGGTAGTAACTTCTCTGACAGGATCCATACCTATCACAACTTTTTTTCTAGAAAAGTCCCCTGATGCAAGGGAAATAAAAGCAAAAATAAACTATTGAGACTATCCCAAAATAAAAGCTTCTTCAAAGTGAAGGAAACAATCAACAAAACAAAAAAGCAATCTACAAAATGGGAGAAGATATTTGCAAACGCCATATCTGATAAAGTGTTAGTATCCAAAATATATAAAGAACTTCTAAAACTCAACACCCAAAGAACAAATAATCCAAATTAAAAATGGACAGAAGACATGAACAGGCACTTTTCTAAAGAAGACATCCAGATGGCCAATAGACACATAAAAAGATGTTAAATACTCATTATCAGGGAAATATAAATCAAACCTCAATGAGAAATCACCTCACACCTGTCAGAAGCTAAAATCAACAACACAGGAGACAAGAAGTGATAGGATGTGGAGAAAAAGGAACCCTCTTGAACTTTGTTGGGAATGTAAACTGATACAGCTATTATGGAAAACAGCACAGAGATTTATAAAAAAATTAAAAATAGAGCTACATTCTGATCCAACAATCACACTCCTGGGTATTTACCCAAAGAATATAAAGACTCTAAGACACTAATTCAAAGGGATACATGCAACCCCGTGTTATAGCAGCATTACCTACAATAGCCAAGATATGGAAGAGCCCAGGTGTCCATCCATAGAAATATATATGTGTGTATATATATATATATATATATAGAGAGAGAGAGAGAGAGAGATATAATAATCAAATATTATTCCAACATAAAAATATATTTTAATGAGAAAAATCAAATTTGTTGATAATCTAGATTATTTTTGAATAAGATAAAGTAATTAAGCATTAAGTACTGAACATTATTTATTTATTTTTGTCTTACTATAGAAAAATTGGGGCGCCTGGGTGGCTCAGTTATTTGAGCGTCTGACTCTTGATTTCAGCTCAGGTCATAATCCCAGGGCCATGGGATCGAGCCCTGAGTTCGACTCTGTGCTGAGCATGGAGTCTGCCCAAGATTCACTCTCTCTCTCTCTCTCTCTCTCTCTCTCTCTCTCCCTCCCTCCCTCTGTCCCTCTTTCTCACTCTCTCTTTAAAATAAAAATTAAAAACAATTTTAAAAGAAAAACTAAAGGTAAATTTGAGTCTCTTACTAAACATATTATGCTTTATTGTAAGATTGTACTATAAAGTATGTTTATAAAAATAATAAAATATATTCATAAATTTGCTAATGTAAAGAATTCTGGGGGCACTTGTGTGGCTTAGTCAGTTAAGCATCTGAACTCAGGTTGTGATCTCACAGTTGGTGGGTTCAAGCCCCACATTGTGCTCCATGCTGACAGTGTGGAGCCTGCTTGGGATTCTCTTTCTACCTCTCTCTCTGCCCCTCTCCTGCTCATGCACCCCTCCCCCCACTCTCTCTCAAGAATAAATAAATAAATTTTTAAAAATTAAAGAAAAAAAGGATTCTGGTATAACAAACAGTTCACGATTGCTTACTACTTAGTTTAAATTAGAAATTAATGTTTCTAAGCACTAAGAATTCTAATAAATGTATAAAACTACTGGAAATAATAGGAAGAACAGCTATGTATGTGAGGAAATTAAAATCTGTGCTTCGGGGTGGGGGGAAGGATAAGGAACAAAAATACATATTTGTTGAAGGAAAAGGAAATAATTTTGCACTAAAGTAAAACTGGTTATTTATAGAGGGAAAGTTTAAGTCAAGAACTGATTGTAAAAAAGAAAGTTGTAAAAGTTTTATTAACGTAGAGTCTTTGGAAAGAAATTTTATGTGTGATTCGTACTGGCTAAGATTAGGATAAATTTAAATAATTAATTAATTGCCATATCAAAAATACATTGGTGCAAAGTTTTCATTTTCTCTTCGTTAAAAGTAAAAAGTTTTCTTAAATTATTGGGCTGCTTTTCATAAGAAATTGTAAACAAAAGATATCTGTCTAAAAAAATAATGATTCTGTTTGCCGAATAGTTTATCATGCTTATAAGGTCTTTGATTATTTAAGGAGTCCGAGTCTTAATATTAAAAAAGCTAAACTTGGGGCACCTGAATGGCTCAGCTGTTTAAACATTGGACTCTTGGTTCCTGCTCAGGTCATGATCTCCTGGTTGGTGAGTTTGAGCCCTGTATCAGGCTACATGCTGATGTACAGAGCTACTTGGGATTCTCTATCCCTCCTTCTTTCTCTGCCCCTCTCCCCAGCTTGCATTCTTTCCCTCTCCCTCTCCCTCTCCCTCTCCCTCTCCCTCTCCCTAAATAAATAAATAAATAAATAAATAAAACTTAAAAATAAACAAAAGAGCTAAATTTTACTCACAACTATTTAACCTTCCATATTTGCCTTTGATATCTTTTATTGACACTTTTGTTAAATGAATAAATATTGTTTCATAATGATTGTGATCCTATTTATTCAAATGTTCAAAACTCTTGATATTAGATTTTTTTACATACTTCCCAAAAACAAATTCTAAAACAAAGTTTTTTGACTACACATAACTGAAATTTTCTAGCAGGCCCCTGGAATATTTAAAAAAAAACAACAACATTTGTCTGTGTGATAAATTAAACTAATAAGTTTATTTGTCATATTAAGCTACATGAAAACACGGGTGCCTGGGTAGCTCAGTCAGTTGAGCATCTGACTTTGGCTCAGGTCATGATCTCAGGTTTCTGAGTTCCTGCACCACATTAGGATCTATGCCGACAGCTCAGAACCTGGGGTCTGCTTCAAGTTCTGCACCTCCCTCTCTCTATGCCTCCCTTCTCATACTCTGTCTCTCTCTCTCCCTCTCTCAGAAACAAATAAGCATTAAGAATGTTTTTAAAACTTACATAAAAACATTGTCAAAGATGTGGTATTAAACCTTCTTAGATTATATTTATGTAGATATGTTATTAAAATAAGTATTCTAAAATTATGTGAAATTTCTAGAAATCTGAATTATTTAATTCATTATGTAATTACCTTGAAATGTTGCATGTCACA
Source organism: Felis catus (assembly GCF_018350175.1). NCBI lineage: Eukaryota > Metazoa > Chordata > Mammalia > Carnivora > Felidae > Felis > Felis catus. The sequence continues at coordinate 23,816,341 of NC_058373.1, forward strand.
AAAATAACAAAATTTATTTGTCATTTGCATTGTAATGAACTCTAATCAGATCTTTAACCATGGCCATTTTTAAGTCTTTTATCATTTATAGATGCTTTTATCATTTACAGTGTTTTTACTCAGATGCCTCTATAAAATTTTCTTGTAAATGTGCTTCATCTTCAACGGGACTCATGGAAAAAACTCTTGAGTACAGGCTTCTGATAATCTTAAGATCATAAAAATTCCCAGAACTATTGGAAAAACTGGATTCAAGCAGAACAAGTATTAATAACAGGGGACTGAATGGAGATATACTTTTTGTTTGTTGGTTGGTTTGTTTGAAAGATTGATGACTTTTCTTAAATATTTTATTTTTTTCCAAATGTAAGAAAACTTTTTCTCTTAAGCTAACTGACTTACAGAAATTTGAACAAAGTATACCTTCATGAACAAATTGAAACATTTATCTTTTCTCCTTACCTCAACCCTCCAGAATTCAGAAAATTTCAGTGAGTTTCTTATATTTTATGGAAATATATTTTATTACATAAGTTCAATAAGAATATGTCTTCCTCATAACAGTATACATTGGAAATATTGGTTATATTACCAAAACTGGAATGTCATATCTGAGAAAGACTTGCATAGGTTCAGATATAACCAGACAGTTTTAAGGAACTAAGGTTGATTTTATGGGGCAAATAAAGCCACCTTGGAAATATCAGCTTGATACTTTGTTTTCAGAATTTCAAGCAGTTTTACCATGTGGGTAAAGAAGGTTGCTTCATGGAGGATGCAGGAATCTCAGGGTGTTTTGGGGGGTCCTGAGAATTCACTCAAATCTATAGGTATTTCAGGCAAGGTCTGATGGCAAATATCGGGCTTGGCTCTGGCCTCAAGAAGTTATTAAAAATTCAATCTAGAAGATTCCTCATGAAAAGATACAGCAATGTTTTAAACAGTCTATATAGTCGATCTCTATTCTTTCTTTTTTTAAATATGAAATTTATTGTCAAATTAGTTTCCATACAACACCCAGTGCTCATCCCAAAAGGTGCCCTTCTCAATACTCATCACCCACCCTCCCCTCCCTCCCACCCCCCATCAACCCTCAGTTTATTCTCAGTTTTTAAGAGTCTCTTATGTTTTGGATCCCTCGCTCTCTAACCTTTTTTTTCTTCCCCTCCCCCATGGACTTTTGTTAAGTTTCTCAGGATCCACATAAGAGTGAAAACATATGGTATCTGTCTTTCTCTGTATGACTTATTTCACTTAGCATAACACTCTCCAGTTCCATCCACATTGCTACAAAAGGCCATATTTCATTCTTTCTCATTGCCATGTAGTATTCCATTGTGTATATAAACCACAATTTCTTTATCTATTCATCAGTTGATGGACATTTAGGCTCTTTCCATAATTTGGCTATTGTTGAAAGTGCTGCTATAAACATTGGGGTACAAGTGCCCTATGCATAAGCACTCCTGTATCCCTTGGGTAAATCTCTATTCTTTCTATGCCTATGTAAATAATCAGTCCACTTATTTTGTTTGTTTTTAACCAGACTTATTTTGCAAATTAGTGTTAAGTTGGCTATCTTTGGTAAAAAGAGAGGGTGATTATATAGAGAAATATGTTTCAGTAACATCTTTATAGATATTATAGTTTTTATGTTTATTTTTGAAAGAAAGAGAGAGAGACATAGACCTTGAGCAGGAGAGGGGCAGAGAGTGAGGGAGACATAGGCCCCTCAAAAAACCACCAGAGACTATGAGCTATAAACAAGGAAGATCTGTTAGATTGCTATTAACTACCATCACTCTCTGAAAATGCTTCAAGTCTGACATCTAGAAGTCTTTGTAACTAACAGCACTCAGAACTAACAAACTGGCTATTATTCGACCCAATCATTAGCCATTGATTTTCTTTTGTTTCAGTAGAAAGGCCCCTTATGTAATCCCTAATTACTTGAACCATAGGCCTAACTTTGAAAGTATACCTACATCACTTCCTCCTGAAATGTGGAGGTTCCTCAGAAAATTAAAAATAGACCTACCCTATGACCCAGCAATAGCACTGCTAGGAATTTATCCAAGGGATACAGGAGTACTGATGCATAGGGGCACTTGTACCCCAATGTTCATAGCAGCACTCTCAACAATAGCCAAATTATGGAAAGAGCCTAAATGTCCATCAACTGATGAATGGATAAAGAAATTGTGGTTTATATACACAATGGAATACTACGTGGCAATGAGAAAGAATGAAATATGGCCTTCTGTAGCAACGTGGATGGAACTGGAGAGTGTGATGCTAAGTGAAATAAGCCATACAGAGAAAGACAGATACCATATGGTTTCACTCTTATGTGGATCCTGAGAAACTTAACAGGAACCCATGGGGGAGGGGGAGGAAAAAAGGAAAAAAAAAAAAAGAGGTTAGAGTGGGAGAGAGCCAAAGCATAAGAGACTGTTAAAAACTGAGAACAAATTGAAGGTTGATGGGGGGTGGGAGGGAGGAGAGGGTGGGTGATGGGTATTGAGGAGGGCACCTTTTGGGATGAGCACTGGGTGTTGTATGGAAACCAATTTGACAATAAATTTCATATATTAAAAAAAAAAGATAATATACGTAAAAAAAAAAAAAAAAAAAAAAAGAAAGTATACCTACATCACTTCCTCCTGAAATGAGTTTCACTAAACTGAACTATTGTCAGGACTACAAGCAGATCAATGAGATGAAACAATCTATCAGTTCAACTTTTTTTTTAATTTTTTTTTCAACGTTTATTTATTTTGGGGACAGAGAGAGACAGAGCATGAACGGGGGAGGGGCAGAGAGAGAGGGAGACACAGAATTGGAAACAGGCTCCAGGCTCTGAGCCATCAGCCCAGAGCCTGACGCGGGGCTCGAACTCCCGGACCGCGAGATCGTGACCTGGCTGAAGTCAGACGCTTAACCGACTGCGCCACCCAGGCGCCCCTCAGTTCAACTTTTAATATGTGAAATTTCCAATGAAGTTTCGAATGGAGAAACTGAAGGGTTCAGGACAGGACTACTACCCCCAGAATATGCCACTTAGACATGTGGATTATTTTGAGCTAAAGGTACTTGAGAGCCTGTAAGAAACTTCCATCTCTTCTTTAATCACACAGAAAAATCTAACTTGAGGGTCTTTCCCAGAATAGGGTTATTAACAGAGATAAATTTTATCTGATTGACCCATCTGTATAGTAGAGCAATATCTCATTACCAAACATCTACTCTCCTTATCACCCTGTGAAGTGCATTCTTTCCTCTGAAATCGCAGACCTCTACCCCTTTATTGTTAGTTGAGAATGACATGTATACATCATTTTGTCTGTGTTTGGAATTTCCATGTCTGTGTGGATTGCCCATATGTACATACACCTATTAAATTCAATTTTCTCCAGTTAATCTGTCTCATATCAACTTGATTCTGAGTCCAGATAGAAGGACCTTTGAGAGGACAGGAATTCTTGCTTCCCAACAAGGGCATATGTGAGACTGGGGATCAAAGCAGTGAGCTATTTTTGATAAGGCAAAAATACTAGTGAATCAGATTAAAGTTCTGGACATATCCCAAGTATGGCTAGCATTTGAGTTAAATATGTCTTTGACTCCAAAAATTATGGGTACCACTATAGCAGAAACAAAAGAAGGGAAGAATGCCCTTAGTGTTTTAGCCCTAGTTCTGGAATGAGGCCAAAATCTGATATACTTCCATATAGCAACAGATCCTAGCATTGTACACAGCACTCCACCAGGTAGGGCCTCTCACATAGCAGTCAATGCAGAAACCAATGAGCTGATCTTAGAAGCAGTCTGGCTGGTAATTACTCATGAGCCCTTGCAGTTAACCCTTCACATTGACAGCCAGGCTGTTCCAAAGGGATTAATCCTAAGGCTCAGACAATAGAAAGCCAAGAAATGGATGATTACGAATAAGCCCATGTGGGGTCAAGATATGTAGAGAGACATTTGGGCCCATCTCTAAGAACCTACCTAAGGAAGCCCTCACTGTTTTCCATGTTCCAGCTCATGAGTCACTGACACCATGTAGCAATCAGGAAGCTGATACCTTAGGCTTGGATATTAATTTTAGCTATTGACACTGCGGTAGATACAGCAGATGGGTGCAGAGAAGGAATGACCATCTAAGTGCCCTGGTGAGATGGCATATTTCCGAGGATGTCAGATATCCCTTAAGTTTCAGTAATTTGGCTAGTGCAGTTATTCTAAACAACACCCAAAGCAACTGCCAAAAGAATCTGGGGCCATTCTGGCACAAAAACAGACACTTAATTAAATGGAACAGAATAGAGATCCCAGAAATGGATCCACAAACATCTGGCCAACTAATCTTTGACAAAGCAGGAAAGAATATCCAATGGAATAAAAACAGTATCTTCAGCAAGTGGTGCTGGGAAAACTGGACAGCGACATGCAGAAGAATGAACCTGGACCACTTTCTTACACCATACACAAAAATAAACTCAAAATGGATGAAAGACCTAATATAAGACAGGAAGCCATCAAAATCCTTGAGGAGAAAGCAGGCAAAGATATCTTTGACCTCGACTGCAGCAACTTCTTACTCAACACCTCTCCAGAGGCAAGAGAAACAAAAGCAAAAATGAACTATGGGGACCTCAACAAAATAAAAATCTTCTGCACAGTGAAGGAAACAATCAGCAAAACTAAAAAGCAACCAACAGAATGGGAGAAGATATTTGCAAACAACATATCAGATAAAGGGTTAGTATCCAAAACCTATAAAGAACTTATCAAACTCCACACCCAAAAAACAAGGAATCCAGTGAAAAAGTGGGCAAAAGACATGAATAGACACTTCTCCAAAGAAGACATCCAGATGGCCAAACGACACATGAAAAAAATGCTCAACATCACTCATCATCAGGGAGATACAAATTAAAAACCACAAGGAGATACCACCTCACACCTGTCAGAATGGCTAACATAAACAACTCAGGCAACAACAGATGCTGGTGAGCATGCGGAAAAAGAGGATCCCTTTTGCATTGTTGGTGGCAATGCAAGCTGGTGCAGCCACTCTGGAAAACAGTATGGAGGTTCCTCAAAAACTTAAAAATCGAATTACCCTATGACCCAGCAATTGCACTACTAGGTATTTATCCATGGGATACAGGTGTGGTGATTCGAAGAGACACATGCACCCCAATGTTAATAGCAGCACTATCAACAATAGCCAAAGTATGGAAAGAGCCAAATGTCCATCAATGGATGAATGGATAAAGAAAATGTGATATATATATATATATATATATATATATATATATATATATACACACACACAATGGAGTATTACCCAGCAATCAAAAAGAATGAAATCTTGCCATTTGCAACTATGTGGATGGAGCTAGAGGGTATTATGCTAAGCGAAATTATTCAAAGAAAGACAAATATCATATGACTTCACTCATATGAGGACTTTAATACACAGAACAGATGAACAAAAGGGAAGGGAAGCAAAAATAATATAAAAACAGGGAGGGGGACGAAACATAAGAGTCTCTTAAAATATGGAGAACAGACAGAGGGTTACTAGAGGGGTTCTGGGAGGGGGATGGGCTACATGGGTAAGGGGCACTAAGGAATCTACACCTGAAATCACTGTTATGCTATATGCTAACCAACTTGGAAGTAAATTAAAATAAATTAAATTAAATTAAATTAAATTAAATTAAATTAAATTAAAATATAAAAGTTAGACATAGAAAAAAAATAATAAATAAATATAAATAAATAAATAAATAAATAAATAAATAAATAAATAAATAAATAAAAGAATCTGGGGCATTTGCCAGAGCTCCTGACCAGTAAGGAATTAGTAAATTGATTATATTGGCTTCCTGTCCCTGAGTGAGGGTTCTAAATATGCTCTAATCTGTGTGGACACTACATCTGGCCTAACCCAAGCTTTACCTGACTGTTATGTAAACCAGGCTGCCACAATTAGGGGATTGGAGAAATTAAGTACTATGTTTGGATACCCTCATGGCATAGATAGTAATCAGAGTCATATTTCAAAGGTTAGTATATGTAATACTGGGCAAAAAAAAAGCATGACATTAAATAGAGGATTCATCTCCCCTATAACCTATAAGTGACAAGGTTAATAAAAAGAAAAAAATGGGGCACCTGGGTGGCTCAGTCGGTTAAGCATTCAACGTCAGCTCAGGTCATGATCTCATGGCTTATGAGTTCAAGCCCTGTGTCAAGCTCTGTGCTGACAACTCAAAGCCTGGAGCCTGCTTCAGATTCTCTGTCACCCTGTCTTTGCCCCTCCCCCACTAATGCTCTGTCTCTCACATATAAACATTTTTTTAAATGTGTATAAATAAATAAATGAATACATACATAAATAAATAAAATGTTAAAACAGCAAATTAAATTGTTAACAGGTAAAACCACTTTGGCCAGATGGAGGAAAGTATTGTCCCAGCTTTTAATACATTTAAATAATCAGCCATTAGGGCCTGTTGACCCATATGCAGACTGAGGACCCCTGCCAAGGCAACCAACCATGAAAAGGTGCAGAAGCCATGGGAAATAGCCATTGCCCTGACTCTCACCATGAATCCATGTGCTATGTTGCTGAAAACTCCAAGCCCCATAACACCAGGGAAAGGCATTATTTACTGGAATTTGCAATGGGACATCTTGCCAAGTTGGTAGGTTACTTTACACCCTTGTATGAGGGGGATCTACTCAATCTGCGCTAAGATCCCATTGCCCTGCTGCAATCTGGACTTGTTGAAATGTGCTATGCATGATATGGAATATCCACTTTGAGAAAGAGGAGAAATTGGGGGTCCTGGTATGGCCTATCCTATCCCCATCTCATCTTCTCATGCCTAATAATGCTTCCTCCCCTGGCCAACGTGCATGATATGTACAACCAAGTAAACTTCCTAAAGCTGCCAACCTCCCTTTCCTCGAGGCCAAGTAGACATTGCTTTTCCTTGATATAATCATTTGGTCACTGCTTTGTTCCCTCCATGGGCCTAGAGGATGCTATAGCACACAAAGAAGCCCTTACTAAATTCACTCAGCAAGCCCTGAATGGTAACCAACAAAGCCCATCCCTACTAAACACTGAAGTTACTCTATTGAAAAAAACTGTCCTCCAAAATAGGATGGCTTTAGACATTATTAGTGCCTCACAAGAAGTCACCTGTACTGTTATCCAAACAGAATACTGTGTGTTCATAACTGATGAGTCTCCTAATGTATTATCTTTATTAAATCGCATGAGGACACAAGTAAACGCCCTGAGTGATCTGACCCCCAGCCTAGGAGATTTAATAAATTAATGTTTGGATCCTTGGCTATTAGTAGAAAAAGTTCTCACTAATTTAAAAAAGTATTCCCTTAATCAGTATTTTCTTTTACATATGACTACTATTGCCATGACATGTGCCTCCAATGCAGCCAGATAGCCACTTCCACACTAATAAAACACCTTGCCGACCACTCATAGCCCATTGCAGAAAAGAGGGGCACATAATATTGTAAGAACCAGTCACAATGGGTGGAATGTTGGGGAATGTGATCAAAAAAGACATGACCACTGATTGACCATGAACTGGACCCAGGAACTTGGAGGCTCCTTCCCATTCCTCTCCCTCTGTCCTCAGAATGTGGGTTCTGCTTGCCTTTTCTGCTCCAGAGGCTGCTCCAAGGACATGAGCCTTGAGTTGGTGATATGATGTTGAAAACACCTTCACCTTAAAAGTGACTAAGCCCATAGGGCACCTGGGTGGCTCAGTCAGTTTAGCGTCCGACTTCAGCTCAGGTCATGATCTCACAGCTCATGAGTTCAAGCCCACATCAGGCTCTGTGCTGACAGCTCAGACCCTGGAGCCTGCTTCTGCTTCTGTGTCTCCCTCTCTCTCTGCCCCTAACCCACTCGCATTCTGTCTCTGTCTCTCTCAAAAATAAATAAACATTAAAAAAAAATTTTTTAAGTGACTAAGCCCAGTTAGGACTCTTTGTAATCTTTTAAGATTTGGTGAGTGGGTGTGATTATTATATTATTGTTTATTATTATTATTAATTAAAATTACCAGCTACCAACCTGACGTGGCCTGCATTGTACTTCAGTCTCTCCCTGCCCTCTGCCTATTTCAGTTTCAAATTATACCAGGAAAGCTCCTGAGAGGGTTGTGAACTGATGTGGGAAACAAAGGCAAAAGGAAAAAAATGAAATTTCCTTACTACTTATATCCCATTGACAAATCCTTGAAACAGGCATTCATTTTATCTACACCAGAGAAGGTAGGCAGAATGATGAGGTTTTGTTGAACTTGAATCAGAAGATGATGTAAAAATTGCCCTTAAAAAAGATAGTGAAAGCATGGGACACTGGTACATTGAGGTGTTTAAGTCCCACAGAACCGAAATGGATTGGGGGTTGAAGCACAGTGGTCCAAACAGTGCCAACACAGCCAGCAATGGCTTTGTGCAGCTTTGAGGACTCCCATTTGGATGCACCATGGAATAAATTGTTCAGTTCTTCTCAGGGTTGAAAATTGTGCCAAATGGAATCGCATTGCTTGTGGACTCCAAAGGCAAGACTACAGGGGAAGCCTTTGTGTAGTTTGCCTCACAAGAGTTAGCTGAAAAGGCCCTAGGGAAGCACAAGGACAGAATAGGGCACAAGTATATTGAAGTGTTCAAGAGCCATCAGGAAGAAGTTAGGTCATACTCGGATCTCCCTCTTTAGTTCATGTCTGTACAGCAGCGGGGGCCCTATGACCTCCCCAGCACAACCAGGAGGTATATTGGCACTGTCAAGAAAGCAGGCCTGGAGAGGTTGAGGTCTGGTGCTTACAGTGCAGGCTATGAGGAGTACAGAGACCTCAGTGATGGCTGCAGTTTCACCAATGATCTGCTTGGGAGAGACCTCAGTTATTGTCTCTTGGGCATGTATGGCCACAGAACCGGAGATGGCGAGTTCACTGTCCAGAGTACCACGGACACTGTGTCCACATGAGAGAGCTGCCATACAAAGCCACAGAGAACAACATTTACAACTTATTCTCTCCAACTTAACCCTGTGAGAGTCCATATCGAGATGAACCCTGATAGAAGAGTGATGGGCAAAGCCAATGTTGAGTTTGCCACTCATGAAGAAGCTGTGGCAGCTATGTCCAAAGACTGGGCCAACATGCAACACAGATAATAGAACTTTTCCTGAATTCCATAACTGGGGCCAGCAATGGGGTGTATAGCAGCCAGATGATGAAATGCATAGGGGTGTCAGCCCAGTCCACTCCCAGAGGCCTCAAGAGCCAGTCTGTGAGTAGTTGTTACAGGACTAGCTATGGAGGCCAGAACAGCACAGATGGATATGACTAGTTTTGTAGGAGCATTTGGGTTATTTCAATCAAATTTTCACAGGCAGCAACAAGCAGTGAAAACCAATTATTACTCTAGAGGAAGATATAGGACCCATGTTACACCAGGAGTTTGTGAAATCTGTATTTAAAAGTTACCTCTTCAGTATTTTCTCATGCAAACTTTCTTCTATCATGTGATATTGAGAAATTAAAACTATCAGCTTTTCTGAATTAACATTTTTGTAGTGCATATCAGAATGATATTATCCAAGTTAAAGTAGTTCATTAAATGGATCTTTTATACCACATCACTGTGAACACATGGGGAGATGTACTTTTTTGGAAAACTCAAGGTGCTAGATACCTAATTCAAAGAGAAATAATTCTCATGTTTGTTAATTCTAGTTTATTTTCATTTAAAATCTTTCGGGTTGAGTTTAAGCTTTTTTAAAAAAATAAGTTAGTTTTGAAACTTAAGACACATTACGAATATTGTAGGAATTGGTGAGTCTTGACTTAAAACTTTCTTTGTACTGTGATTTTTCTCTTGGGTGTATTTTGCTAAGTGAAACTTGTTAAATTTTTTGTTGTTGCTACCTAAATTTTTCTTAAAATAAAAACTTTTCTACAAAAAAAAAAAAAAAGAAAGAAAAGACCGAAAAACTTGATGCCTTCTCCTTTTTCCCATCCTTATACAAAGTTGTCTGTCTTGGGAACAGGACAGAGACCTCAGTGACTAACACAGCTACTGATCCTAACACTCCCGTGGGAAGTTTCCTCCTCATTGTTCTAATATTATTCCCTTCACATCTCTGACCTAGGTGCTTCTAGCTGTGAGACCTCCACTGAGAACTGACTGAATTTTAACCCAACTAGGGATTTCTTAGGGAAGTTGGCTATAAAAAAACATGTGTTACAATGTCACTTAGAGCGTGATGGATTTCCAGCTTTTCTGTTTTCTGTCAATGTCCCCTTCTAACCACTTAAACTACAAATTTTCCCCTTATAAAACTATTCTAGTATTTTCCATGGATAAAAACGACAAGTTCTTCAAGGCAAGGTAAGACATGGAATTCACGGCAGGTTAAAACCCAGGTGAAACAAAATTCAGCATTTAAACTAATTTAAATTGGTTTAATCAAAATAGACATGTCTTTAGAGTTATCAGCATTAAATATGAAAATTTTATTCTACCAAGGTTTACTAAAGGTCAAATAAGCTCATGTTATATCTTGCAATTTGTCAGCAAAAACATGACATAAAGTGATGGTTAATTTTGTCTCAAAATTTTCATGGGTAATTGTTAAGTTAGCTTTCAAAGTCTTTGGTAACCCGAAACTTTAAAGTTTTGCTTGGAAGATAAATTGGATTGCATTTATCTGGGTCTTTTCCAAATAGGATAAAATACGAAAGCATTTGTTACTAAGCATAAAGTTTATCTGCTTTTGGCTTCTTATTGTGAGAAACTAAGGATATTTGGGTCTGTTGGAAACATGCTTTGTGCTTAAATGTATCCATAAATTTGTCACCTAAAGAATTCTGGTGTAACAGTTCACAATTGGCTACTACTTAGTTTTCACTGGGAACTAATGTTTCTAAGAGTTAAAATTCTACTAAGTGTAATTAAGACTAATGGAAATGAGGGAAGGAACTCTGTATGTGTAAGAAAGATATAAGGAATGGACATATATTTTTGTTGAAGGTAAAAGAAGTTAATTTTGTCCTAAATGAGACTGGTAGTTTGGAAAGTAATGGCTTGGGACAAAATATGAAGCAAAGGAATGTTGAAGAAGGTTTGTGAAGGGAAATCTGTGGAAAGGAATTTTATGTGTGGTCAGGATGGACTAAGATTAAAATGAATGGATTTTAAAAGTACACTGGTATATAAGATTGAAATTCTGCTTTCTCTTTGTTAAAAAAAGACAAGATTTCTTGGATTGTTTGCTTTTGATAAGAAAATGTAAACAGGGGAGCCTGGGTGGTGCAGTCGGTTAAGCGTCCGACTTCAGCCAGGTCACGATCTCGCGGTCCCTGAGTTCGAGCCCCGCGTCAGGCTCTGGGCTGATGGCTCAGAGCCTGGAGCCTGTTTCCGATTCTGTGTCTCCCTCTCTCTCTGCCCCTCCCCGTTAATGCTCTGTCTTTCTCTGTCCCAAAAATAAATAAACGTTGAAAAAAAAATTTTTTTTTTAAAAGAAAATGTAAACAAAGTTATTTTCTCTTTTCTTTGTCTAGAAAAACCAGTTTCTATGTTTTGCCTTTATCAGGTCTTTGGTCATCTGTAATCCTATTTAGGCATGTGTTTTAAAACTTTCTAAGGTTTTAACAAAATTCCTCAAGATTCAAATCATAAAGAGACCTCTTTGACAAATTAGGCTTGATGATTTGGTATGTTACCTTCTGGTATAAGGTTGTAGAAGGTTTGGTATAAGGTCATCACTTGTTACTATTGAAGTGTTATGTGTCACAGAAATAACTGAATTTCCAACTCTCATATTATATCTTTAACAATGTTCATTTCTGAGTTTTTGTCATTTATAATTGTTCTTATTCTATTGTGAAATGTGTTTTGTCTTCAAGGAGATTAATAAAAAAGGACTTTTTTGACAAATACTGGTATTTGATATCTTTAAGATTAAAACTGAAATGGGTAAGAATTTCTAGAACCAAAAAGGTGCATTCAAACTGAGCAAGAGGGACACCTGGGTGGCTCAGTTGGTTTAGTGTCCAACTCTTAATTTCAGTTCAGGTCATGATCTCATGCTTCATGAGTTCAAGCCCCATGTAGGGCTTTGCACTGACAGCCCTGAGCCTGCTTGGGATTCTCTGTCTTGCTCACTCTCTGTCCCTCCCCCTAGTGCTCTCTCACTCAAAAATGAATAAATAAACATTTGCAAAAAACTGAACAAGAATTAGTAACATGGGACTAAATGAACTGAGAAAAATGATTATAGTTTTTGTGACTCTTGTTTGAAACATTGCTGGTTCTCTAATGTTTGCTCTTCAAGATAAAGAAAACTTCCTATGACTTACAGAAATGTGATAAAGTATTCATTTGTGAACACATTGAAGTGTTTAACTTTTCTCTCTTACCTGAAACCTGTGAAATTCAAAAAGTCTCAGTGAGTATTATTTCTTCCACGACAATCATAACTATTTTTCACAAGTTCAAGAAGAATCTTTTCTCCTTGCAACAGGACACCATTGGAACATTGGTTATTTTACCAAGGATTTAATTCAAATGTCATATTTGAGAGAGACGTGCATCGACTCAGATATGACCAAATACCTTTAATAAACTAAGATTGACTTTATAAAACATGGAGACAATACAGCCCCTTGGTACTGTTGGCCTGATACCTTGATGACAGAATTCCATAGCTTTACCAAGTGAGTAAAGAATGTCACTTCCTGACAGGTGCAGAAACTTCAGGATACTTTCAGGAACTCAGGAAGAGGAATTTGCCCAAATCTACAGGTATTGTAGTCATGTCTGATGGCAAGTACTTGGCTTGGCTTCAGGACTGGAAAGGCTACTAAATGATCAATTTAGATTCCTTTTGAAGAGTTCCAGCAAACCTGATTTTGAAAGATATATATGACCAATCACTGTTCTTGCTGAGCTTATGTAAATAATTAGGCCAAGTTTGTTAAAATTGGACCTGTTTTGCAAATTAGTTAGTCTTGATTTGGCTATAAGGGCAATTAGGCTTGATTTGGAAATAAGGGTAATTATAGAGAGAAAAATTGTTTCAATAGCACATCTTTGTGGATGTTAAATTCTAGTTATGATTGTCTTTGAATGTTGTTTGCCTAAGCTAGATAACTTGAGGTAAACTTCGGACATTGACACATTATCTCATGTATAGACAATATTTTTTCTTGTTGTGTGGGGACAATAACAGGACCCCATGGGCATATGATTATTTGAACAACTGGAAAATAGGATGAATTCTCCAACAATTGTACAACTCAACTATCACCTTGACCAATTCTTTGTGGCTGGGATGACAAAATTGCAGAGTACTCCACTCCATGAAGTTAACTATGGACTTGTGAAGTTAATGAATAGCTCCACTTACCTTATGCTATCAGGTTGGATGCACTTGGGAATGCTTTTATCTCCTGAGACAAGCCTTCCCCCACTTGCCAGTGATTCCTTGTATTTAGATTAGGGTAAACCTAGACAAAGAGGCTTTCTTGATGGTTTTATTAGACATATCTGTCCCAGGAGCCACCTCTGTTGTTGTAAAATTGCAAATAGAGGCTTTGACCAAGCATACAACAGCCATCTTTAACCAGTAACCCACATACTCAAAAGGTGGCCCTCCATAACCAAATAGCTCTTGATATCCTGACTGTAATGCAAGGAGGTCCAGAATTAGATGACTGGCTCCTAACAAGATCCAATGGCTATGCGGCTCTAACTTGTGTCCATAGTTTCCCCCAGGCTAGATAGGCTCCTATTCTCTGGGTTTTGCCTGGATGCATGGACACATTATTAAAACCATTACCAGCCTAGCCAACCTTCCAAATTTAAAACAATAGTGGACATGTCCTATGTTTCATTGGCATGACCACCTAGCATCAATCTTTATTCCCTCTTTAGGAATGGAGGATATAGTTAGGTACATGGAAGTTCTTACTAAGCACACGGTGAAAGGCTTAAATGACACTTAAAATAGCATTTCTCTATTAAATACTGAAGTAACACAAATATGTAAAGCAGTTTTACAAACTAGAATGGCATTACATGTTTTAACTGTTGCACAAGGTGGAACTTGAGCTATCATAAAAACAGAATGCTGTGTATACATTCTAGATTATCATAAAAATATTTCTGGATTTCTAAATAACATGAATACTCAAATTGGTGCTTTAAATAGTCTCTTTCCTTTAATAATAGGTTAAACTCCTGGATTAGAAGAGGACTTTTGTCAACTGTCAAAAGACTCTTATCTGGGCTTCTTTTTCTTTTTGTTGTCCTAATTGTGTTTTGTTGTTTTCTCTCATGTCTCTACACCTGATGCAGAGACTCCTTCACTACCATAGCATCAAGCCTACAGATGACCCTTTCCATTCTGGAAGATCCATACATGCACTCTCTCTTGGATTCAACTACCTCTCAACCCCAAGTGATCAATGTTGACCCATAAGTAAGTAAGGACATCTCTATGCCCCTATTCAGCAGGAAGAAGTTAACAGAAGATAAGACCTTCCACCCTCAGAAACCTTAAATATTTAAGGGTCAAAATTGTTCAGGGGAGAATTATGTGGGGAACAAAGGGAAAAAATGAAATTCCCTTAATACTTGCAGCCCATTGACACATCCTTGAGACTGGCAGAGTAAATTTCCTCTAGGAACTAAATTGCCTCAAGCTGAAACTTTGATGAGGGCAAAAGGCAATCTTAGCCCAACTCCCCAGGATCCTGTGAGTCTACTTTAAACATACAGAATTTCCTTTGGAAGCTTCCTTTATCTCTTCCCACCAAGATGTATGTTAGCAATCATACTCCAAGCCTATGGCCCACTGATATATATCTGAAGGGTCTCATTATAATAGGGAAAAATAGGATAAAATAGGCAGAGAGATAAGATAGGAAGAGAGGGAAAGGTTAGGACCTGAGGTCCCTGGGTGGGGAAAACACATATTTTAAAACAACGATGGGAGTATCTGACCAGGAGCAAACTCCCTCAGGCATAAGGTTTCTCTTAAGAATGTAACAGACACCACCTACTCCCCCTCAGGTTCCCCTAAGGAATTTGACAATCAAAATACCTAACTAAAATAAATAAACCATAAAACTTACGTTATACAAGGGACAGTACGATCAAAGTCTGACTCCTCACACAATGGAATCAGGCCATTCAGAAATGGACAACCCAGTACCTAAAATTGCCAAGCCAATAAGGGTAGAGCCTGAGAAGGAACATGGGGGAAGGTTGGGGTCAACCAAAATTCTATAAAACAAAGTCCCTTGCCTATAGTCCCCAGCATTCACTTTTGAATGCCCCCACTCTGCAATGAGAGCTTTCATACTATTCTTACTTTCTAATCTTATACTCTAAGAAACTTTTGACTGCTGCTCATTTTATTTTGTGTCCACCTCTTCATTCTTCAAAGTGGTGAGACACATAATCCCAGGTATTGAGGCAAAAAAAAAAAATCCTGCAACATCATGGCTGAGTTTTTACTAAACAGTAATAAATTATCTTTTCCTAACAATATCTAGCCCCACCATGATCCTGGGAACCTTGTTTCCAAAATTCCTTGGAGGCTTGCACTGTCTCTATCCTCCTCCCAACTCAAGAGTACATAATAGTCACCCATCACAACCCATTACTGCTCTTTCTGCCCACAGATCTTATCCCTGTGCTTTAATAAAACCACCTTTTTGCACTGATTAAGACATGTCAAGAATTCTTTCTTGGCCATAGGCTCTGGACTCCGACATATCCACACCATGAACCAACACTTCATCATTGATTTTGAATTAATTAAAATGGAGATTATCTTTTGTGAGCTTTGTCTAATCAGATGAGCCCTTTAAAGGGGATACTAGGCCTTCTCTAATACTACTGCATGTTTGGAGGTGGATTCTAATGTTGTTATATCAAAGAGGCTAAAATATAACACCTGATTGGGTTGAATTCATGATATCATTACAACTACCAGGGAATCAAGATTTATTGTGTTGTCTTATGCAGCTCGTGAATGGTTAAACAGTTTGTACTTGTGAGAGCTTAATGGCCAAAGAAATTGTATATGATTTACCCTAAAGTGGGGATATACCAGTAATAAAAATGTTTTAGCACACAGGGATCTATGATCGAGCTAACTGATCAGAGTGTCCCTAGAACTAGTTGGAAAGCCTACTGGAGTATTGTTTGAACTATATGACTTCAACCACAAAGTTCAACCACAAAGGATTCCTAGCTTCCAGACTTAAGTCAATTCACAGACTCAGAGTGGCACTAAATATATCATGAAAAGAACACTTGAACGTGCCACAAATATTGATTTTGGTGTCACAAATAAATATTAGTAAGTAAATGGGCAAATATTGAATCCACACGTAATGAGGATCAACTTGTACATTAAAATAACAAAAGATGTGAACATTGGTTTCAACACTTCCATTGTGACTCCAATATATTATATATTCTTTACAGAATCAGTTTTAACTTGTTCAGCTATTCTTTCTAAGGAGTGGCAAGATATGACTGTTGATGATGTCATTGGTACTTTGAGTGGCTTCTTTACAATCATTGTGGGAGTATTCTTATTGCATGCCTTTAAACACATCAGCTTTACTCTAGCAAGTCTCCCTGTGTCTGTTTGACAAGATGAAAAAGCAATGAATGGCAATCTCTCTAACATGTATGAAGTTCTTAGTAATAATGAAGAAAGCTTAACCTGTGGAATTTAATAACACAGTGCTGAAAATATCTCCCAAAGAAATGGAAATCTCACAGCTTTTTAAGAAAAATGTAATTAAAAAGTTAATCTATAAAAAAATTGTATATAGTGACAGGGCTCAGGATACCACCCCAAAATATGGCACCTTGGCATATTATTTTAAGCTGAAGGAATTTGAAAAAAAGTAGTTGCTAAAAGGACTCCCTAACCTTCTTTCCTGAAGCAAGTGCTAAGACACTCATGTGAGAGGCGCCCTCCCTATACTTGGAGGAAAGGAGCATACTTATCTCCTAAGACAAATACCAAGATAAATCTGAATAAACAGACCTTGCCAAATTTCCTCCAGTTTACTATACTTAGGCCCATACCCTTTTGTTCTATTACATTTTTCTATGGTGTTCCACTGTTACTAAACCTTGTATAAAAACATACAGTTTTAATGTTCCTGTAGGTCCTCTCATTTCATAATGAAGGCTCCTGTATTACATAAAACTTAAATAAATTTGTACACTTTTCTCTTGTTAATCTGGCTTTTGTTACAGAGTCGCAGTGGGCAATCTAGAATGGCAAAAAGAAAATCTTTTTTTTTTTTCCTTTCCTATTGTAGAAACCTGTGATTTCAGTACTGAAGGATTTCAGAGGTATAGATGAGCATGTAGTTTAGATTTAATTGGTCAGAGAAGGCTCCCTGGAGGAAGTAAATGATGACTAGAGACATAAAAAGTAAGTAGTAGAAACTCAAGGAAAATAGAACAGGGAATACAAAAATAGGATTTCTGTTCCAGGTAGGAAATAGGATATGAACAGATGACAATCTATTTGAGGCACCACAGGTAGATAATATTTCATCTACCTGAATCAAGTGGAATATACATGTAGAGGCTAAATTTTAAAGGAATGACACTTTGATTACTTGATCGTATGCTGTTCTTTTCTTATACATTGATTACCTACATCTGACATCTTCTCAATAGGAATACTGTTGGTGTGCCTATAAATTTAAAATTTTGGTTTCTTGTTATCTAAAGGCTTGCTAATGCAAACCCTTGGTTTTAGAGAGAGAGTCTATGCAGGCAAAAGGATAGAGCATTTAGCAGAGAGAAAAAAAAAATCCTGAAGTCCAAGGGAGAGCTCACAAGGAATTATCCCACCATTTTTTTCATCTACTTAGGCTTTCCTGTGTGAGACTCCAAAGCAGTCCGTGAATATTCCATGCACAAATTACTTGCATGCCTTTATTGCTCATGTTTCAGGAATAGAAACTTAATTTCATTTCTAGGATTCAGGATTGCAGCGCCATCTGGCATCAAGAAAATGAGAAGTCAAATTCAGTCTCATTCAAAAGCTCACAGTATGTTACCAGCAGCTGCTGGGGATAATGCTGAGTTGTTATGGAAGGGATAAAGTCTCACAAGGCTGAACAGAGAAAGACTCATAAGGAGGAAAACAGGGGCCCAAGAACCAAAAATAACTTCATTCATTTGAGTAGGAACCTTTTTAAAATCTTTATTTCAAAATTGAAACATAATGCTATGTTTTGCTTCCAGGGAAACAACACAACTCAGAATTATTTACAGTAAAAAACACAGGGAAACCTGGCTCCATATCTACTTTTTAATGCCACTTTCTATAGTTAACTGTTGTTCAGGTTGGTCTAACCCTATTAGGCTGATGGATTTCATTTACAAACACGGATTACAGGAGTGTGCTTCCATGGACACACATACATAGCTGTATTTTATTATAAAACCTGTTCAGTTGTGTTTGTTCTGTGTCAAATTCATCCTTCCATAAATGTGTGTGTGTGTGTGTCATTTTCCTAATCATTTGCAATGTTCTTAAGATGTTCATTAGATGAATGTAATTTCACAGACTAAATCCTTGCTAGGTTGTTTTTAAAAAGTATTCCAATATGACTGAGAAAAAATTATCATTTTATTTTCACCTTGTTGGAGTTTCTCTAGCTGCATCATATTATTTCTTGTTTTGCCAATTTTTCATTTTAAGGAGTCCAGTTACTAATTTTGAATTTTTCTATTCTTCAAACAAGAAGAAAAAAAGTGGATTCTTTATCCACTTTTTTCTATAGCTCTTTGAAATCATCGTTATATAGTCAAAATGATCTTGATATCCTATCATGTTTGAAAATGTACTGTTAGGTTGGAATATATTGTCTGTGTATTGGAATTATAACATTAGATTTAAGATAGCTATTTTATTCTCTAAGAAATAAGTCATTTTTTTTATCCTCCCCCCAACCAAATAGACTACTATACTGAAAATTAGTTGGGATTTAAATTAAAATCAGTTAATATAAAGTCAATTTACTGAGAATTTGAAATTTTTTTTAATATATGAAATTTATTGTCAAATTGGTTTCCATACAACACCCAGTGCTCATCCCAAAAGGTGCCCTCCTCAATACCCATCACCCACCGTCCCCTCCCTTCCCCCCCCCCCCCATCAACCCTCAGTTTGTTCTCAGTTTTTAACAGTCTCTTATGCTTTGGCTCTCTCCCACTCTAACCTCTTTTTTTTTCTTTTTTTTTTTTTCTTTTTTCTTTCCTTCCCCTCCCCCATGGGTTCCTGTTAAGTTTCTCAGGATCCACATAAGAGTGAAACCATATGGTATCTGTCTTTCTCTGTATGGCTTATTTCACTTAGCATCACACTCTCCAGTTCCATCCACATTGCTACAAAAGGCCATATTTCATTCTTTCTCATTGCCACATAGTATTCCATTGTGTATATAAACCACAATTTCTTTATCCATTCATCAGTTGATGGACATTTAGGCTCTTTCCATAATTTGGCTATTGTTGAGAGTGCTGCTATAAACATTGGGGTACAAGTGGACCTATGCATCAGTACTCCTGTATCCCTTGGATAAATTCCTAGCAGTGCTATTGCTGGGTCATAGGGTAGGTCTATTTTTAATTTTCTGAGGAACCTCCACACTGCTTTCCAGAGCGGCTGCACCAATTTGCATTCCCACCAACAGTGCAAGAGGGTTCCCGTTTCTCCACATCCTCTCCAGCATCTATAGTCTCCTGATTTGTTCATTTTGGCCACTCTGACTGGCGTGAGGTGATATCTGAGTGTGATTTTGATTTGTATTTCCCTGATAAGGAGGGACGTTGAACATCTTTTCATGTGCCTGTTGGCCATCTGGATGTCTTCTTTAGAGAAGTGTCTGTTCATGTTTTCTGCCCATTTCTTCACTGGGTTATTTGTTTTTCGGGTGTGGAGTTTGGTGAGCTCTTTATAGATTTTGGATACTAGCCCTTTGTCTGATATGTCATTTGCGAATATCTTTTCCCATTCCGTTGGTTTCCTTTTAGTTTTGTTGGTTGTTTCCTTTGCTGTGCAGAAGCTTTTTATCTTCATAAGGTCCTAGTAATTCACTTTTGCTTTTAATTCCCTTGCCTTTGGGGATGTGTCGAGTAACAGATTGCTACGGCTGAGGTCAGAGAGGTCTTTTCCTGCTTTCTCCTCTAAGGTTTTGATGGTTTCCTGTCTCACATTCAGGTCCTTTATCCATTTTGAGTTTATTTTTGTGAATAGTGTGAGAAAGTGGTCTAGTTTCAACCTTCTGCATGTTGCTGTCCAGTTCTCCCAGCACCATTTGTTAAAGAGACTGTCTTTTTTCCATTGGATGTTCTTTTCTGCTTTGTCAAAGATAAGTTGGCCATACGTTTGTGGGTCTAGTTCTGGGGTTTCTATTCTATTCCATTGGTCTATGTGTCTTTTTTTGTGCCAATACCATGCGGTCTTGATGATTACAGCTTTGTAGTAGAGGCTAAAGTCTGGGATTGTGATGCCTCCTGCTTTGGTCTTCTGCTTCAAAATTCCTTTGGCTATTCGGGGCCTTTTGTGGTTCCATATGAATTTTAGAACTGCTTGTTCTAGTTTTGAGAAGAATGCTGGTGCAATTTTGATTGGGATTGCATTGAATGTGTAGATAGCTTTGGGTAGTATTGACATTTTCACAATATTTATTCTTCCAATCCATGAGCAGGGAATGTCTTTCCATTTCTTTAAATCTTCTTCAATTACCTTCATAAGTTTTCTATAGTTTTCAGCATACAGATCTTTTACATTTTGGTTAGATTTGTTCCTAGGTATTTTATGCTTCTTGGTGCAATTGTGAATGGGATCAGTTTCTTTATTTGTCTTTCTGTTGCTTCATTGTTAGTGTATAAGAATGCAACTGATTTCTGTACATTGATTTTGTATCCTGCAACTTTGCTGAATTAATGTATCAGTTCTAGCAGACTTTTGGTGGAGTCAATCAGATTTTCCATGTATAATATCATGTCATCTGCAAAAAGTGAAAGCTTGACTTCATCTTTGCCAATTTTGATGCCTTTGATTTCCTTTTGTTGTCTGATTGCTGATGCTAGAACTTCCAGCACTATGTTAAACAACAGCGGTGAGAGTGGGCATCCTTGTCGTGTTCCTGATCTCAGAGAAAAAGCTCTCAGTTTTTCCCCATTGAGGATGATGTTAGCTGTGGGCTTTTCATAAATGGCTTTTATGACCTTTAAGTATGTTCCTTCTAACCCGACTTTCTCAAGGGTTTTTATTAAGAAAGGGTGCTGGATTTTGTCAAAGGCCTTTTCTGCATCGATTGACAGGATCATATGGTTCTTCTCTTTTTTTTTGTTAATGTGATGTATCACATTGATTGATTTGCAAATGTTGAACCAGCCCTGCATCCCAGGAATGAATCCCACTTGGTCATGGTGAATAATTCTTTTTATATGCCGTTGAATTCGATTTGCTAGTATCTTATTGAGAATTTTTACATCCATATTCTTCAGGGATATTGGCCTGTAGTTCTTTTTTTACTGGGTCTCTGTCTGGTTTAGGAATCAAAGTAACACCGGCTTCATAGAATGAGTCTGGAAGTTTTCCTTCCCCTTCTATTTCTTGGAATAGCTTGAGAAGGATATATATTATCTCTGCTTTAAACGTCTGGTAGAACTCCCCTGGGAAGCCATCTGGTCCTGGACTCTTATTTGTTGGGAGATTTTTGATAACCGATTCAATTTCTTCGCTGGTTATGGGTCTGTTCAAGCTTTCTATTTCCTCCTGATTGAGTTTTGGAAGAGTGTGGGTGTTTAGGAATTTGTCCATTTCTTCCAGGTTGTCCAATTTGTTGGCATATAATTTTTCATAGTATTCCCTGATAATTGTTTGTATCTCTGAGGGATTGGTTGTAATAATTCCATTTTCATTCATGATTTTATCTATTTGGGTCATCTCCCTTTTCTTTTTGAGAAGCCTGGCTAGAGGTTTGTCAATTTTGTTTATTTTTTGAGAAAACCAACTCTTGGTTTCATTGATCTGCTCTACGGTTTTTTTAGATTCTATATTGTTTATTTCTGCTCTGATCTTTATTATTTCTCTTCTTCTGTTGGGTTTGAGGTGTCTTTGCTGTTCTGCTTCTATTTCCTTTAGGTGTGCTGTTAGGTTTTGTATTTGGGATTTTTCTTGTTTCTTGAGATAGGCCTGGATTGCAATGTATTTTCCTCTCAGGACTGCCTTCGCTGCGTCCCAAAGCGTTTGGATTGTTGTATTTTCATTTTTGTTTGTTTCCATATATTTTTTAATTTCTTCTCTAATTGCCTGGTTGACCCACTCATTCGTTAGTAGGGTGTTCTTTAACCTCCATGCTTTTGGAGGTTTTCCAGACTTTTTTCTGTGGTTGATTTCAAGCTTCATAGCATTGTGGTCTGAAAGTATGCATGGCATAATTTCAATTCTTGTAAACTTATGAAGGGCTGTTTTGTGACCCAGTATATGATCTATCTTGGAGAATGTTCCATGTGCACTCGAGAAGAAAGTATATTCTGTTGCTTTGGGATGCAGAGTTCTAAATATATCTGTCAAGTCCATCAGATCCAATGTCTCATTCAGGGCCCTTGTTTCTTTATTGACCGTGTGTCTAGATGATCTATCCATTTCTGTAAGTGGGGTGTTAAAGTCCCCTGCAATTACCACATTCTTATCAATAAGGTTGCTTATGTTTATGAGTAATTGTTTTATATATTTGGAAGCTCCGGTATTCGGCGCATAGACATTTATAATTGTTAGCTCTTCCTGATGGATAGACCCTGTAATTGTTATATAATGCCCTTCTTCATCTCTTGTTACAGCCTTTAATTTAAAGTCTAGTTTGTCTGATATAAGTATGGCTACTCTAGCTTTCTTTTGGCTTCCAGTAGCATGATAAATAGTTCTCCATCCCCTCACTCTCAATCTAAAGGTGTCCTCAGGTCTAAAATGAGTCTCTTGTAGACAGCAAATAGATGGGTCTTGTGTTTTTTTATCCATTCTGATACCCTATGTCTTTTGGTTGGCGCATTTAATCCATTTACATTCAGTGTTATTATAGAAAGATACAGGTTTAGAGTCATTGTGATGTCTGTATGTTTTATGCTTGTAGTGATGTCTCTGGTACTTTGTCTCACAGGATCCCCCTTAGGATCTCTTGTAGGGCTGGTTTAGTGGTGATAAATGCTTTCAGTTTTTGTTTGTTTGGGAAGACCTTTATCTCTCCTTCTATTCTAAATGACAGACTTGCTGGATAAAGGATTCTCGGCTACATATTTTTTCTGTTTAGCACACTGAAGATCTCGTGCCAATTCTTTCTGGCCTGCCAAGTTTCAAAAGAGAGATCAGTCACGAGTCTTATAGGTCTCCCTTTATATGTGAGGGCACGTTTACCCCTTGCTGCTTTCAGAATTTTCTCTTTATCCTTGTATTTTGCCAGTTTCACTATGATATGTCGTGCAGAAGATCGATTCAAGTTACGTCTGAAGGGAGTTCTCTGTGCCTCTTGGATTTCAATGCCTTTTTCCTTCCCCAGTTCAGGGAAGTTCTCAGCTATAATTTCTTCAAGTACCCCTTCAGCACCTTTCCCTCTCTCTTCCTCCTCTGGGATACCAATTATTTCTTTTTAGTGTATCACTTAGTTCTCTAATTTTCCCCTCATACTCCTGGATTTTTTTATCTCTCTTCCTCTCAGCTTCCTCTTTTTCCATAACTTTATCTTCTAGTTCACCTATTCTCTCCTCTGCCTTTTCAATCCGAGCTGTCGTCATTTCCATTTTGTTTTGCATTTCGTTTAAAGCGCTTTTCAGCTCCCTGTGACTGTTCCTTAGTCCCTTGATCTCTGTAGCAAGAGATTCTCTGCTGTCCTCTATACTGTTTTCAAGCCCAGCGATTAATTTTATGACTATTATTCTAAATTCACTTTCTGTTATATTATTTAAATCCTTTTTGATTAGTTCATTAGCTGTTGTTATTTCCTGGAGATTCTTCTGAGGGGAATTCTTCCACTTGGTCATTTTGGATAGTCCCTGGAGTGGTGAGGACCTGCAGGGCACTTCCCCTGTGCTGTGGTGTATAACTGGAGTTGGTGGGCGGGGCCGCAGTCAGACCTGATGTCTCCCCCCAGCCCACCACTGGGGCCACATTCAGACTGGTTTGTGCCTTCTCTTCCCCTCTCCTAGGGGCGGGATTCACTGTGGGGTGGCGTGGCACGTCTGGGCTACTTGCACACTGCCAGGCTTGTGATGCTGGGGATCTGGCGTATTAGCTGGGGTGGGTAGGCAAGGTGCACGGGGGCAGAAGGGGCAGGCTTACCTCGCTTCTCCTTAGGTGATCCACTTCAGGAGTGGCCCCTCTTCCGTGGGCCTCTTGTCTGCGCTTGGCTCCGCAGACTCCATTCTGCTAATCCTCTGGCTGTTTTCTGGGTTATTTAGGCAGGTGTCGGTGGAATCTAAGTGATCAGCAGGACGCGCAGTGAGCCCAGCGTCCTCATACGCCGCCATCTTCCCTCTCTCCTTGCCAAAATAATTTCTAAAAGAAAATACATTGAAATGAGGATTATTTTCAGTTCCCCATATAGGGCGATCTGGAGAGGAGAGCTTGATCCAGCGAGACCAGATAGAATGTTCTAACAAAACCTCCAGAGTAATTAACAGGCATTATCTACCCAAGGAATAGAACAAATAGGAAATTCAGGTTCTAAGGAGCTGCCTTGTTTGTGCCAGTGGCCCCATGCTAGCTCTTTATTAATTGCACCACCTGGGATGCTGATAGCGAACTGAGCTTTGGAACATTTCAGGCCTGGCATGGAATGCAGTTTTTACACAAGTGTCTTATGGTTCAGAAATCCGATTTCACAGCTTATCTTCCATTAGATGAAAGTGTTTACGGTGTGTCTGGAGCTGGAGTAAGTTCCTGCAGGTGCCCAAGAGCAGGGGCCTCCTCTCTCTTCCTCATTAATTTGCTGATGCCTAACTGCACTGACGCATGGTGAGATACCCGGGAGAGAGCGAGAATTTGAAATTTTAAAACAGGACAAAACTGTCTTGAAGTCTGTGGTTTCCTGTTAGAATGTTGCTACATATTGCATTTTGATTTCTAATGCTTTTTCTGGGGCACCACTGGGTGGTTCAGTCGTTTAAGTATCGGACTTCAGCTCAGGTCATCTCACAGCTCCTGAGTTTGATCCCTATGTTCAGCTCTGTGCTGACACCTCAGAGCCTGGAGCTGTCCTAAGATTCTGTCCTCTCTTTCTGCCTCTCACTTGGTCACCTGCTTCTCTTTCCTTCAAAATAAATAAACATTAAAATAAATTTTATAATGCTTCTCTGGAAGATTAAATTTTATGGTATGCCAATTTTGAATTTTCTGTATTAATCAGAAAATCTTACTTGTGAACCATCTACAGGGAAGCCGATAGTGGGAAACCAGAAACAATGCAGCCATTGTCCCAAATCCCAGAGTCCAGAAGTTTGTTGTTCCAGGTTCCACCAGTGTGCCAGGACTGGGACCTCCAGCAGAAAACGAGCCACATTTCCACCCTGTAGAGTTTCTCGCAGGGCACCAGGGATGGTCCAGAATGGAAGGGAAGGCAGTGGCCCACAAGGGAGGATCTCATGAGCAGCTGTATTGCATAGGGGAGAGGCGTCCCACATGACTTCCTTCCGCTTCCTCACTTCTGTCTTCCTGGCATCTGTTGTATTCTTACCTTAGGGGAATTTCCATCAGTAGTTTACTCCATGGAGAAAAAGACCATCTATAAGTGGGGGAGGAAGGGGGGAGAAGCGGTTATTCTTGTGTTTTGATTTGGGAATTTATGCATATGGAGGTTATTAGCCTCCAAAAATTAATTCTATGGCTACAGAAAAATAAAGTGGTGTTTTTAGGTCCATAGAATTTTTGTTTTATGATAATCGTCTGTAAATGTGACTTAGAAACATTTATGTTTTTACTTCTCTTTTATCTATTTCCATTGGTCTGAATTTTCAAATACTTTTAAAATTATATTGAAGCTATTATGCTTCATTCATTTATTTAAATGGGAATACCATATTTACTAAAGTGAAATTTTAGGTTTTGTCTTGCATTCTTTGGTATTTTCCTTTAAAAAAAATCGAATTAACTCAAGAACATTTGCTTGACTAGGACAAAATTTCATCTATCTTTCAAGATTTGTGTTAAAAATAACAAAATTTTGACTTTTAAAAATGTTCTTTGACAATTTTTGTGTGTTCTGCAAATTTTTGAAATAAGTAATTCTGAATTCTCTTAAAAGTAGCTACTGAACTTTGTTTATTTTCACCCTTACTGAATGCATCATTTCTCCCTTTCCTTCCTCTCACCAGCTTGCACTGGAACTCACTTTTCTGCCTTAACATTATTGTCCAATGGACCCATTTCCACAATACTGGTCTTCACTTTACCATTTCAATATATATTACAAAAATATAGCAGAAACTTTTATCTATTGCATTCCACAATTTTAGCAAATTAATATTCCAAATTACTCCAAAACTATGATTTCTTATTTCCTTTACTCTTAATTATTTGGAAGTTGACTTTTAACTTTTTAAATTCTATTATTTATTAATTTTTATTTATTTTTTAATGTAATGATAGAAAATTTAGGACTACAGAAAAGCTAAGGGGAGGAAGAGAATAATTACAACAGAATAAAACTCCTAGTATCATATTTAGGAATGATCCTCAATTATTCCCAGGGTTTTTTTTTAATTTTATATATATATATATATATATATATATATATATATATATATATAAGATTATATATACACACATATATATAAGATTATATATATATACATATAAAGTAAGATTGTATATATATGTATGTATATATATATATGTATATATGTATATACATATATATATACATAAAGTAAGATTGTATATATACGTATGTATATATATACTTTATATACATAAAGTATATATAAAGTATATATATATGCTTTATATACATAAAGTATATACTTTATACTTTATATACATAAAGTAAGATTGTATATATACAATATATATATATATATATATATATATAAGATTATATATACACACATATATATAAGATTATATATATATACATATAAAGTAAGATTGTATATATATGTATGTATATATATATATGTATATATGTATATACATATATATATACATAAAGTAAGATTGTATATATACGTATGTATATATATACTTTATATACATAAAGTATATATAAAGTATATATATATGCTTTATATACATAAAGTATATACTTTATACTTTATATACATAAAGTAAGATTGTATATATACAATCTTACTTTATATATAAAGCCATGTTGACTTTATTTTTTTAAGAAGGAATGTGCTAGGGCACCTGGGTGGCTCAGTCGGTTGAGTGTCTGACTTTGGTTCAGGTTGTGATCTCGCAGTTTGTGGGTTTGAGCCTAGCATTGGGCTCTGTGCTGACAGTTCAGAGCCTGGAGTCTGCTTCTGTGTCTCCCTCTCTCTCTCTGCCTTTCCCTCATTCATTTTCTGTCTCTCTCAAAAATAAAAATAATCATTAAATAAAAAAAGAAGGAATGTGTGCTAATGTAAGAAATTGAAACAATAATCAATTCAAAAATTGGTAAATAAAAGTCCACCTCAGTGTTCTGAGTTGTGCAGTTACACCTTGCAACATCGCATTTTGGTTTCTTTCTATTCAGATATCCACTGAAGAAATACAACTCGTGCTTCCATATGTGCTTCATTGTATGTGTGCATATGTATTATATAGGTCATATAATGTTAATATTGTAAATTTAGTCAGTAGCATCATGTATTTGTTCAGTATGTAATATATGCCAAGATCGAAATTTTAATTAAGAGCACATTTTTTAAGGTAACAAATCTCTGAAAAATAGGAATGTATAAAAATGAAGGATAATTTCATTTGAAAAAATATGGTGTCCTTTTTTTGTCAATGATTTAATTTCTCTGAATCAAACACTTTTTAAAGGAACATATGTGTATGGTGGCGTTATGTTCTCTTAATTACTTAAAACTTGTACTTTCAGAGCATCTTGAGGGAATGAACTTAAGTAGTAATTTTGAAGTTTTTTTTTTCAGACCAATGTAGCCTATTTTGAATATTAAAATCATTTAAAAGTTATGATTATTATACAAATCATTATATTATAAAATATTACTAAAAGTTTCTCTAGGGGTTCCACTACTAAGCTCTTGCGATGCACATTGTTTTCAGCAAACCATTCCAGGACAATCTGCCTGAGGAAAAAAGCCTGCACAGCCAGCTGGTCTCCGCCCCCCATCCCTGAGCACTGCAGGAAGGTGACTTAGCTGTTGGAGGCCCATGGGGGTCAATCCTGCCTGCTTCTGTGCTCTTCCACTGCCTGTTTTCCTTTCTGCAACCCTGGGAAACCTACCTGTTTCATATTTGCGTGTTTTTGTACTTTCGTCATTATGTTTAGGATTTAGATTTTTAAAACATGAGCTTGCAGGGGTGCCTGGGTGGCTCAGTTGGTTGGGCGACTGACTTCAGCTCAGGCCGTGATCTCACAGTTAGTGAGTTTGAGACCCAAGTCAGGCTATGTACTGACAGCTCAGAGCCTGGAGCCTACTTCAGATTCTTTGTCTCCCCTCTCTCTACCCCTCCCCTGCTCACGCTCTGTCTCTCAATAATAAATAAATGTTAAAAAAATTTTTAAACATGAATTTGCAGCAACACTCCAAAGAGGTCCCCTATATAATACACACTTTAAATGATCTAATTTTACCCATTTATCTTTTATCTTTTTCATTTAGTTTTAGCTTTACAAGTATGGCCTAAAGAGAGCTTTGAATTTTACACAAAACAATATGAAAATATTTTTGCATTAATTCTATGGCTACAGAAATCATCTGAGAGCAAATTTGTTTAGATGCCTTCCTTTCAAAACAATTTTTTTGGTTTGGTTCTTAATATATTTCTCAAAATGTTTGGGATATTTTTCAGTAAGTGATGATAGAATTAATTTTGTTTTTAGGTTAATAAGACTCTGATTATAAGAAATACTCAGTTTTCATTTGATTTCATCACTCTATCACTTTTCTATGAAGTCTGTCTCCTCACATAGGGCAGAAATAGGGGCTTCTTGGAGCAAATTTGCCAAAGTGCCACTTGCTTTATCTTAAAAGATTATGTGGGTATTACACAACATAACAGTATATATTTGTTTGTTTCAGTTTTGTGTGTGTGTATATGCAGGAAATCAAGTTTTGTGAGTTTTTAAAAGTAATCTCTACACCCAGTGTGGGGCTCAAACTCACAACCCCAATATCAAGAGTCACATGCCCTACCAACTGAGCCAGCCAGGCACCCTGGATATCAAGTTTTTAATAAAATGTTCCCTCTCTCCCATATGTATCTCCCCTTTCCAAGGGATACAAATCATATTTATGCATTATCTTCAGATTCATATACTTGTATTTTGAACAATATGATACAGCTTTTCTCTTTGTAATTCTCAACTTCAGCCTATATGAAGCTGTCTTAGAATTTGCTGCCCCTTTATCCAGTCACTGAAGGTAATTTCTCTTATGTGAGTAGAAATCTTACATCTTTAGCTTCTCACTCTTTACCCTCCACTTGCATGCATACCCTGTCTAGTTCACCACCTCCTGTATCAGAGATCCTTAGAAAATTTTTCTTAATATCAGAAACATTTTTCATATCAATAATTATCTCAATGATAATTTTACCTCATAATTTAGCTCTTTCCTCATTTTTGGATATTTTGTTTTTTCCAGTGGTTCTGCTTGACTCTGCTATATCCCTCTGGCAAAGGCAATGGTTCTCCTACTTGAGTGTTCATGAGCATAATCTGAGGTCTTGTTAAGACACAGGGTGAAACCCCCCCGCCCAGGTTTCTAATTTACTAGGTCTGCTTTGGGGCATGAGAATTTGTTTCTTACAAGTGTCAGGATTGATCTGAGGACCACACTCTGAGAGAAATGATAGTGTAAGCTGTGCAACTGAAGGTTCACTAACTGGGATAGAGAAAATTACAGAAATGTACCAAATATGAGAGTGCAGAACTGAAGCTCAGTCTAATATGTAAATGAGTGCTTTAAACTCAAACTTTATCAAGGCAAATGTGGGAGGGGGTTAGTCATAAACTCACCTCTGGAGGGAAAGGACTTGTTCAAGATCCCACATAAGTTTAGTTAAAATTAGGATTCTATCGGGGCGCCTGTGTGGCTTGGTCGGTTAAGTGTCCGACTTCGGCTCAGGTCATGATCTCACGGTCCGTGAGTTCGAGCCCCTCGTGGGGCTCTGTGCCGACCGCTCAGAGCCTGCAGCCTGTTTCAGATTCTGTGTCTCCCTCTCTCTCTGCCCCTCCCCTGTTCATGCTCTGTCTCTCTCTGTCTCAAAAATAAATAAACGTTAAAAAAAATAAAAAAAAATTAGGATTCTATCAACATACATGTCCCTGACAAGTACAACCTTAAGCAGGATGTTAAACCTTTGTTACTCTAAGTGAACAAACACCATTGGCATCAGCTGGAGTCTTGTTAGAAATGCAAATCTGAGTTCTCATCCCAGACCTACTGAATCAGAATCCAAATGGTAATATTGTCTCCAGCGATTCCTATGCTCCATATAGTTTGAAAAGCACTGGACTAGGCTCTCCTCCAAAGCTCAAGTCCCTGAAGCAGAGCTCAGCTCAGAGAGCATTTAGATAGCTAATGCTTTGTGGTTATGTTGTAAGTCAGCTGCTGTTTAAGATTTGTTTGGGTGTATTACCCAGGTGTGGCACCCTTCCAAGTAGGGATTTAACAAGCATGCCCTAAAGGTATACTATCTTCCCTTCCTATCTCAGAACAGCTTCTAATTGACAGCAGACACATCCCACAAGTTGGCTGGTGGGGACATTCACAAATTCTTGGATTGGCATAGATGCAAAGACAGTTACAGTATTACAACTGTCAACTATTAGTCTCTTCTGACAGGATTGCCTTAGTGCAGGACTGGATGTGATCCAAAGTCAACAGAACTGGAACTACAAGTTCAGCTTGTGAAGGTTCCTGATGCAACCATGTTTAAGAAGATTGACATTAGCAGGTGATCAGAGTTTTTCCCTGAGGCTTATATGGGGAATTAAAAAGAAGCAGGTGAATGTTTTTATATGCTTTAAAAACACTGATCCTAGAGGAGTTGTAGCCCCTTCCAGAAAGTATTGCTCCAAAGCAAGCTGGGAATCACTTCTATTTGCACTCAAGAAGAGTCTTTTTTCTATTAGTCTGAGGAGAACCCAGCTAAGTTTCCAGGTAAGGGAGTGAGAGAGTAACTTGATGTAGAATCTTAAGGCATGGTGTTTATTGCAACAGGCAACAAGCAGGGTCAATTTCTCCAAGTCATGCTGTGGTTAAAGAGCTCCAGCCAGAAATATGAGTTGAATGCCAAGGTAAGTGAACAGCCTAGGACTTGGTAAACGACGTTTATGTTCTGCCCTGGTCCTGTCAGCATGTCAGAAGGAGGGTTCAAGACTTAATTCATGCTTTGCATTTCTAAGTGGCCAGTGCGGAAAAGGGGACAGCCATTCAGGCCAACTCACAACAGTTCTCTTTCGTCCATTAAAACAATTTTGCTTTTGAACAGAACCTAGGATTGTCAGGCGTTGCATTTAACAGATGATGTGAATATAACCACTATCAGCCAGCGTCTATAGAATACTTTTCTTTATTGGCCAGTGTTCTTCTTGCTTTCCATAGAATATTCCATTTTAAAGGTAAAAATATCATAGAGGCTTATTCAGGCTCATAACCAAGTGAAGGAAGATCCCTGGCTTTCTCATAACTATTGGGTATCCCTTCTTTTTTTTTAAATATATGAAATTTATTGTCAAATTAGTTTCCATACAACACCCAGTGCTCATCCCGAAAGGTGCCCTCCTCAATACCCATCACCCACCGCCCATCAGCCCTCAGTTTGTTCTCAATTTTTAAGAGTCTCTTATGCTTTGGCTCTCTCCCACTTTAACCTTTTTTTTTTTCCCTTCCCCTCCCCCATGGGTTCCTGTTAAGTTTCTCAGGATCCACATAAGAGTGAACACATACGGTATCTGTCTTTCTCTGTATGACTTATTTCACTTAGCATAACACTCTCCAGTTCCATACACGTAGCTACAAAGGGCCATATTTCATTCTTTCTCATTGCTGCATAGTACTCCATTGTGTATATAAACCACAATTTCTTTATCCATTCATCAGTTGATGGACAGTTAGGCTCTTTCCATAATTTGGCTATTGTTGAGAGTGCTGCTATAAACATTGGGGTACAAGTGGCCCTATGCATCAGTACTCCTGTATCCCTTGGGTAAATTCCTAGCAGTGCTACTGCTGGGTCATAGAGTAGGTCTATTTTTAATTTTTTGAGGAACCTCCACACTGTTTTCCAGAGCGGCTGCACCAGTTTGAATTCCCACCAACAGTGCAAGAAGGTTCCTGTTTCTCCACATCCTTGCCAGCATCTATAGTCTCCTGATTTGTTCATTTTGGCCACTCTGACTGGCGTGAGGTGATATCTGAGTGTGGTTTTGATTTGTATTTCCCTGATGAGGGCCGACGTTGAGCATCTATGGGTATCCCTTCTTTTTTTTTTTTTTTTTTTATTTTTGCAGGGTGGGGAGGAACATATTACAGCATTTATTGAAGATCTGCATATAGTATGAAACAGTAAAAAAAATGATATGAATGCAAAGCAAGATTTTTCAGCAAAACTTCTCTGATATTTCTTATGAGGACTAGGAAATTTCCAAGACTATTTAGAACACATTTGTTAAAACATTAACAATTGTGGTACACGTAGGGAAATTTCTCCTCATAAAAAGATTTATCACCTTCTTCCTCCTTCCCTTCCCAATCTTGATGTCATCTTCCAATGGAGATTAATCCTCCAAGCTGCTCTTTATAGTTTTATCCCTTGTGATTACATACATAAGCTATACAGTTTATAGCGTTTACTTGCTCTTAACTGCCTGTTTTATTGGTTTGTTTTTAGCTTAATATAAGTATACTACATTTTATTGTGCCTCACAGACACTGCATTTTTAAAAAGTTTTATTTATTTATTTTTAAATGTTTGTTTGTTTGTTTTCAGAGAGAGTGTGTAAGCTGGGGAGGGGCAAAGAGAGGGGGAGAGAAAATTTGACAGTGCAGATCCTGACGTGGGGCTCAAATTCATGAACCATGAGATCATGACCTGAGCCAAAATCAAGAGTTGGACGCTTAACCAACTGAGCCACCCAGGTGCCCCTTTTTTATTTATTTGTTTGTTTTTAGTAATCTACATCCCTGGAGCTTGAACTCACAACGCCAAGATCAAGAGTCACATGCTCTTCTGACTAAGCCAGCCAGGAGCCCCAAATATTGCATTTTTTTACAGTATGAATGTTTACAACAATCCTGAATTAACCAGTGTACCTGTGCCATTTTCTGACAGCACTTGCTTATTTCATGTCTCTGTGTCACATCCACAATATTTTAAACTTTTAAATGTATTTATTATAAAGATTTATAACAGTGATCATGATTCACCAAAAGCTAAGATGATGGGTAGCATTTTTTAGCAATAAAGTATGTTTAAAATAAGGTATATTCTTTTTTTTTTAAGACATAATGCTATTACACACATAATAAACTACAGTAGCGCAGTAGAGTGTAAACATAACTTGTATATGCACTGGAAAACCAA
Organism: Felis catus; assembly: GCF_018350175.1. NCBI lineage: Eukaryota > Metazoa > Chordata > Mammalia > Carnivora > Felidae > Felis > Felis catus. The sequence continues at coordinate 23,850,224 of NC_058373.1, forward strand.
AAAATTCATTTGACTCACTTTGTTGCAATAGTCACTTTATTTCAGTATTCTGGAACTGAACCCACAGTATCTCCAGAATATGGCTGTGTTATGTTTTCAATATTTATCTATGCTGTATGTAGTTCCAGTTGTTCATTTTCATCTCCAGATAATTCTATTAATCTCTATGTCTATCACTACTGTATATCTAATACTAACACTTGTGCATATTTGTGTACATTAAATAATGTACATATGTATGAGTGATACCATTTTATATGGCATACAAAAAAATCCACAATAGATAGGGCCCTTCTATACCTGATGATTGTCTGAGTCATGTGTAGTGATCAATTATCACCAACACTACTGCCATGATCTTTTAAGTGTGTATATCCTTAGATCCTTACACTTAAAAGTAGAAGTAAACCAGATTCTTACATTCAGCAATGTGAAAAGTGATAAATGGATATTGTGAATAGATATGTGCATGTCTAGCTAGAGGTTTGGGTGGGGAATGAGGAACTAAGAACTCTTGTTTATCTGTAGTTATTTTCTTACTACTTAAATTCAAATTTCAGTGTGGTTTAGTCACCACTGGACCTAAGAGTCTGACTTCAGCTTAGGTCATGATCTCACGGTTCATGGGTTCAAGACCCGCATTGGACTCTGTGCTGACAGCTTGGAGCCTGGAGCCTGATTTGGATTCTGTTTCTCCCTCTCCCTCTCTCTCTGCCTGTCCCCTGCTTGTGCTCGCTCACTTGCTAGCTTGCTCACTCTCTCTCTCTCAAAAATAAATAACCAAGAAAAAAATTTTAATTCCATTAAATAGTTCTAATTCTTTATTGGACTGTGAACATGATAAGGGAAAAATCCACATGATTATTCCTTTTACTGACTAACATGGAATTGTGTATGAAGGCTTGCACTGAAGTTATTCAGGAGTGAGGTAGGAAAAGTTAAAATTTCAGTCATTTATTTATTTATTTAGGCCTATGCTACCATGGTGTATGTGTTACTCATTAAGTTTATAAAGGGCTGCTGGGAGAAAGGATATTTTCAGTGTTTTATGTCAATCACAGGTAAGTGAGGAGGTACATAGATGCTTTTGTAATTCTTTGATTCTCAAAATTAGGATTGCAAGCCTTCCTTATGCGCCCCCACCCCCCACTCTACTGCTTTAACACTCCCTTTCCTCTTCTATCATTTCTGCCCGTGTCCTACTCCATAAAGTTTTCAATATTATCCTCTTGGAGTCTTCTTTTGTGTATTAATTTTCCCAAATAATTTAAAAGGTTGAGAAAGGAAGGGGCTGGAAACTACAATCCAGGTGAAAATGATGGTAGCTCAAAACATGACAAACCAAATATGGCAAAATATTTAAAAGCAGTGAGTTGCCATTTCTATATACTATGTAAATTTGCTTCAAAATAAAGTTAACAGTAGCCATTTCTTTAATATATATGTATGTATTTACTTATATATGCATAAAATTCTTCCAGAAGTATACATAGACACTGATAACACAGGTGATTCTGTATGTCTTAGAGTGGCAGCATGGCAAAGGAAGAGGGATCCAACTAGAGTGTCTATAAAACTTATCCAAAATAACATACTTCTGAGAGGAAGAAGGAACTATTCATCATCATGCCAGGACAGTGGTTGTAAACTGAGTCTTCACCAGGCAAATACAGCTATATGGTCATCAGGGATGGAAGGCAGACTTGCCATTACATGTCATTTTGTACATTATGATTTTTCAACATGTGAATATATTAACCATTCAAATTCATAAATTAAAAATAGGCATAGGGGAAAGGTATTTAGAAATCAAGGTCTTGGTCTTGGTGCTATTAAAATTGATTTTAGGTCCTTTCAGATAAAAAAAGTATAGATATTGGGGCACCTGAGTGGCTCAGTTGACTCTTGATTTCAGCTCATGATTCATGAGATAGATAGAGCACTGTATCAGGCCCTGCACTGACAGTGTGAAGCCTGCTTGGGATTTTCTCTCTCCCTCTCTCTCTCTGCCTCTTCCTCACTTGTGCTCTCTCTCTCTCCAAATAAATAAACTTAAACAAATATGTAGTTCTATATAACTATGATAGTCCCCAATTTATAATGGTTCAAGTTATGATTTTTCAGCTTTACAATGGTGCAAATGCAATACTCATTTCGTGGAAATCATGCTTCAAATTTTTTTAAAGTATAAACTCCATGTTTGTTTGTTTGTTTGTTTGTTTTTTCCAGAGAACAATTTCTCTTCAGTACTTAAGGACTTACTTCCTTACATGGACTTCAGTGGAGGTTGTGGGGAAGCACCAGCTGGTCTAAATGTAGGGTTTGGGGATGTTTTGGAGGCTCAGTTGGTTGAGCTTCTAACCCTTGATTTTGGCTCAGGTCATGATCTCATAGTTTGTAGGATGGAACTCCATGCCAGCTCTGGGCTGAGCATGGATCCTGCTTAAGATTCTTTCCTCTCTCTTTCTCTGCCCCTCTCCCATGCATACACACATTCTCTCTCTCCCTCTCTAAAAGAAAAATAGAAAAGAAAATTTTAATCTGGGAGGGGTGTTTGGTCTTTTTGTGCTTCACCAGAGCAATTCCTGACCATTTTGCTGTGAATGGCACAACTCCCACAGTAATGTAGCTTCACATACAGCTTGGGAAGCACATAGGCAACTAAGATACTCACTTTGGAAATGTCCCTGGCAGTGGTGGCCTCTACTATGTTCTGAATAAAAGGAACTTTTTTTGTTTTAATGTTTTTTTTTTCTTTTTGAGAGAGTGTGTGTGTGAGCAGGGGAGGGGAAGAGAGGACGATACAGGATTTGAAGTGGGCTATGCGCTAACAGCCTGATCTGGGGCTGGAAGGCATGAACCATGAGATCATGACCTGAGCCGACAGAGCCACCCACATAAAAGGAACTTCTTAATGGCCCTATCCTTGGGCATGCAGTGGGCATAGCTGGTGCCACAAATAGGCCACATGTGACCCTTTTTGCAACATGGCCATTATTTCTTCTTTTCTTGGTCATCTTGGAAGCAAGGACCCAAGAGAGCAATACTGCAAATTTAATTTTTTTTATGTTTTCTCAGGCTAGTGATCTGAGGCATGATACTCTTTCTTGATGCTGGACAATAGCAGGGTGCCACAGCTACCAGTCAGCCATGCAGTCTGTGCCCATGCAACCATTATATTTTTCACTTTCAGTACAGTATTCAATAAATTGCATGAGATATTCAACACTTTATTGTAAGATAGCCTTTGTGTTTGATTTTGCCCAACTGTAGGTTAATGTAAGATTTCTGAACACATTTAAGGTAGGCTAGGCTAAGCTATGATGTTTGGTAGGTTAGGTGTTTTTAACATTTTTGACTTTTAATGTTTTCAACTCAGGCTTATCAGAACATAACCCCATCATAAGTTGTGGAGGATCTGTGTATAGATATATAGATCCATAAAAACTGTGTGTGCATGTATTTTTCACATGTAATTATAATGATACTTGCAATCCCAATATAGTCACACAGGGTTTGATTTGCCTTCCTCCATTCCCTATCTGTATCACCTTCCTCCACATTGAGAACCCTCTTTCCCAGAGTCTCCCTTGTTTTGTCTTCTCCTCTCCTCCTCTCTTTTCCCCTCCCATTGTTCATTCTTCTGTTCTTCCTTCCTTACCATTGGTTGACAGAGGAACACAATGTAGGCATCATAGGTTTAATATCAAGCTTTCAAAAATGTCACAGAAAATTCAAGCAGTGTTCTGGAAAGAGAAAGGGCTCTTGATCTAGGGGGATGAGGAATCTTTGTAGGTACACAGGGCCTGAATTGACAGTAGCTTAGGGAAGCTGTAGGGACTCTGTCAAGTGGGTGTCCCCTCATGAGTGTGGCAACTTATCTGTTTGAGCCTTAGGTGACAGAAGAAGCCCAGGGCCATGGCCAACCCCAGACAACCTTCCGTGGGGCTGCCACACAATTTCCTATAAAAGGCATATGTGAATTTTTTTTCCAAGATGGGTCCAACATTTCTTTTCCTATGGAATAGTAAGCATGAGGTCAAAGTCCATGTGATACTTTTTATGTTAGTAATCAGTCTCTGCCACAGGAGAAAAATACATGTTTTCAAGTAAAATTGAATAAAGGAGGTAATGTTATATTGTTACATTGTTTTCTTTAAGGGGGCAAAGGATATTTTATGCATAAATATTTTTCTTTCATTCTGCTTATGTCCTCACTTTAAATTCTCAGAAGATACTCCAAAAATCTCTGAATCTGTGTCCTGTTCCATCTGCACATTATTAGTAATGAGTTTTTTTAAATTTAATTTATAATTAGTTAATACAGTGTAATATTAGTTTCAGGTGTACAATATAGTGATTCAACACTTCCATACATCATCCAATGCTCATTTCAAGTGTACTCCTTAATCCCCATCATCTATTTCACCAATCCCTCCATCCACCCACCTCCCCTCTGGTAACCATCAGTTTGTTGTCTACAGTTAAGAGTCTATTTCTTGCTTTGTCTCTCTTTCTTATTTTTTCCCTTTGCTTTCTTGTTTTGTTTCTTAAATTCCACTATCAATGAAATCATGTGGTATTTGTCCTTCTCTGACTTGTTTCACCTAGCATTATACTCTCTAGGTCCATCTATATCATTGCAAATGGAAATATTTCATTATTTTTTTCTTAATGTTTATTTTTGACAGAGGGAGAACATGAGCAGTGGAGGGACAGAGAGAGAGAGAGAGGGATAGAGGGTGCTGACAACAGAGAGCCTGATGCAGGCTCAAGCTCAGGAACTGTGAGATGGTGACCTGAGCCAAAGTCAGATGCTTAACTCATTGAGCCACCCAGGTGCGCTGACTTCATTCTTTTTCACTGTTGAGGAATATTCCATACTATACATATACCACTTCTTCTTTATTCATTCAACAGTTGGTAGACAGTTGGGCTTTTCCCATAATTTGGCTATTGTAGAAAATGTTGCTATAAACATTGGGGTGCATATATCCCTTCGAATTAGTATTTTTGTAATCTTTGCATAAATACCTAGTGGTATAATTACTGAATTGTAGGGTAGTTCTATTTTTAACTTTCTGGGGAAACTCCATACTGTTTTCCAGAGCAGATGTACCAGTTTGCATTCCCAGGAGCAAACAGTGCAAGAGAGTTTCCCTTTCTTCACATCCTTACCAACACCTGTTGTTTCCTGTGTTTGTGATTTTAGCCATTCTGACCAGTGTGAGGTGATCTCTCATTGCAGTTTTGATTTGCATTTCCCTCATGATGAGTGATGTTGAGCACCTTTTTATCTATTGGTCATTTGTATATACATAAATTATAATATTATAATTCCTAAGTATAAAAGGATTAAGCACTAAATGGAAGTCAAATGCATTAAAAAAAACTATTGAAATTTAAATGGAAAATATTACATTAGCAATATCATAAATTATTTTCCAAAGAATATTGTAGGAAGTAAGGTACATTAAATATTATATAATGACTAAGTCTAGAATATTTTTACTTGCATTCTTGTCCATATAGTTTAAAACTCTAGAGCACTGACTGAATGAGAAGATCATTTTAAAATAAATAATAGACGAGCATGTGAATAGCTTAGTCAGTTAAGCCTCCAACTCTTGATTTTGGCTCAGGTAATGATCTCAGGGTTTGTAGTTTCGAGCCCCACATTGGGCTCTGTGCTAATAGTGCAGAGCCTTCTTGGGATTCTCTCTGTTTCCCTCACTCTCTGATCCTCCCCCCAGTTGTGTATGAACTCTCTCTCTCTCTCTCTCTCTCTCTCTCTCTCTCTCTCTCTCAAAATAAACAAAGGTAAATTCTTTAAAATAAACAATAGATTGTGGCATATGCCTTCTTTTTTATTCAGAAAAAAATTCAAGATTATTTATTTTGAGAGAAATAGAGCAAGAGAATGAGCAGGGGAGGGGCAGAATAAAAGGAGAGAGAGAGAGAGAGAGAGAGAGAATCTCAAGCAGGCTCCATGCCATCAGTGCAAGCCCAATATGTGGCTCTGTCTCACAAACTGTGAAATCACAAGCTGAGCTGAAACCAAGACTCAGATGCTTAACTGACTGAGCCACCCAGGGGCCTCACAGTTTTGTTTTGTTTTTAATTTTATTTTTATGTAATGTCTATACTCAAGGTGGGGCTTGAATTTACAACCAAGAGATCAAAGATTCATATGCTCTACTGAACTTAGCCAGCCAGGGCCCCCGGGGTATATGCAATTTTAAGGATAAAAGGAAGATGGCCTTTGTGCTTTTATATGCAAATAATGTTCTTATGGAGATAGTCCTCAGAGTTTCCATTAGCCTTGAGTGACAAGATTCTTTAAGTATTGTGTGAAAAAGAGACAATCCTTTTACTGATAGGAGGTTTCCAATTCTATCTGGGTTGGATCTTCTAGATATCTCCAGGAGTAACAGCAATTCATTATAAGGTGGCCAAAGGGTGTCACTAATTTTGAACTGGATCCTGTGGAACATCAAATAGTTTATTTATATGAATCTGTAACGTTTTATGTAGTGCTATCAGCTATGCAGTTGATTCTTTTTTTTAATTAATTTTTTTAGAAAGAGTGTGAGAGGGACAGAGAGAGAGGGAGAGAGAGAAGCTTAAGCAGGCTCCTTGCCTAGTGTGGAGCCATATGTGGGACTTGATCTCAGGACCCTGAAATCATGACTGTTATGCCCAGAATTCGTGATCCCCAAGTACCGCCAGGAAGCCGAGTCTGATATAAAAGCAAAAGAGCCTTTATTCGAGCTAGCTCGAGCTCAATCCCCTACGTGCACAATGCAGCGGTGAGATACCAGGGAGAGAGAGTGACTTTCAAAAGGACAAAGGTTTTATTGGGGCCTAGGGGCAGTTGGTGAGGTAATGGCTATGGCCTCAGCCGATTGGCTGGGGAAGGGCCCGAGTCCTGTTAGGCAGGTGGGGGGGGGGGGGTTACTCAAGGGCAGGAGGTGTAGTCAAGGTGAAGGACACAGAACAAGATGGAGTTGGCCGGCGTAGGCCCGCCCTTTCATTCCCCCCTTGTCATGTAGCTTCCGGACCCAATCATGGGACCGGCTGCATTTATGGTGACAAGGGGAACAGAGTTTGGAGGTTTATGCAAAGTTCTGGGAAGCAAGTGTCCCTGGGGTGGCTCTGGGAGGTCTGATTAAGTATTGTCCCTGAGCTGGTGTCTATGATCTGCCAGGTGATGTTTTGGGGGGCGTGGGGACTTCCGGCAGCATGAGCAATGACAAGCAGAGTTAACAGAGTTATCAATATTAGGTGGGTCGAATGCGCTGTAGCTTGAGCTTGAGCGGGTTGTGTTGGTCCCGACTGATGGCCTATCATGTGACGAAGTCCTTCCGGATCGAGGAGGGGTCCGCTGGCCAAGCGTGGGTGTGATGGACCCAGGTTGCGATGCCGTCTACCTTAAGAGCGGTGGGGGTTGTCAACACCATGATGTAGGATCCCTTGCAGCTCAGCTCAAGAGTCTCTCAGTGGTGCCTCTTGACGTAGACCCAGTCTCCCAGCCTGTACTGATGAGGTGTCGAGATCGGGCCAGCCTCATAGATGGCATGGAGGTGCGGCCAAATGTCCTCGTGCGCCCTCTGGAGCCTGCTCAAGGAAAGAAAAAGTTCTTGATCTTTAAACTCAGCAATAAGTTCAGCTCGAAGGCTGGGAATAACAGGGGGTGGCCTGACAAACATGATCTCGTAGGGAGTAAAACCCAGAGTGTAAGGAATGTTTCTAATCCGGTAAAGGGCGTACGGTAGGAGAGTCACCCAGTCCCCGCCAGTCTCCATGGTTAATTTGGTAAGGGTCTCTTTTAGGGTTCTATTCATTCTTTCTACCTGTCCTGAGCTCTGGGGCCTATAAGCACAATGTAATTTCCAGTTTGCCCCCACCACCTTGGCTACTGCCTGTGTTACCTGCTAGATAAAAGCTGGTCCATTGTCTGATCCTACCATGGCAGGAAAACCATACCTGGGTAAGATGTCTTCTAGTAGCTTCTTAGTCACCGTCTGAGCCATTTCATGCTTGGTTGGGTATGCCTCCACCCAGCCAGAGAAGGTGTCTGTAAATACTAAAAGATATTTAAAACGATAATTTCCTGGTTTGACTTCAGTGAAGTCAACTTCCCATTGGGCTCCCAGTCTGGTGCCTCTGAACCTGGTTCCTTTTTTATTTGATGTGGCTCTCGCGTTGGTGAGTTGGCAGGTCTTGCAGGCAGATACAACTTGCTTTATTTTGGTGTCCTGTTGGTGAATCTTGATTCCGGCATGTCGGATTAAGTCTTTTAATTTTCAGGCCCCCATGTGAGACCAATGCATGTGCTCTAATATTGAGACTCCGAGCTGGTCTGGCAGCACGAGCTCCTTGTTAGGTGTATACCACCATCCTTTTATCTCCTGGGCCATGGGGAGTTTCTTGATCCGCTGTAACTCCTCCTGGGAGTATTTGGGCTGGTCTGGTAAAACTGGGTCTCCGGGGTCCAGTAGTTGTAATGGTCATGGTGGGGACTGGAGTAAGGGCTACTGCCTTGGCTGCCTGGTCAGCCTTTCAATTATCTCTAGCTACTGGGTTATCAGCTTTTTGGTGCCCTTGGCAGTGGATAATGGCTAGTTTGGCAGGAAGCCATAAGGCCGTAAGCAGGTTAAGTACCTCCTGCTTATTTTTTATAGTCCGTCCTTCTGCCGTCAGTAACCCCCTCTCCTGATAAATTGCCCCATGAATATGAGCTGTGGCAAATGCATAATGGCTGTCTGTGTAGATGTTAAGCCGTTGTCCAGCTCCAGCATCAGTGCCTTGGTGAGGGCTATGAGCTCTGCTCGCTGGGCTGACGTTCCAGAGGGTAGAGCCTCCACCCATACGGTGTCTGTTTCAGTGACCACCGCTGCACCCGCATACCTGTGTCCGTCTCGCACAAAGCTGCTGCCATCAGTGAACCAAGTAGCCTCGGCATCGGGGAGGGGCCAGTCGGTCAGGTCAGTCCAGAATCCATGTACTTGTTTCAGGATTCCTGCACAGTCATGTAGTGGAGCACCTAGGTCAGGGTCGGGCAGCAGGGTTGCAGGATTGAGGGCTGCACTGGGGTGGAACCGCACTCGTGGAGGGTTGAGTAGGAGGCTCTGGTAATGAGTCATACGTGTGTTGCTCACCCATCTATCAGGAGGCTGTTTCAGGACCCCTTCAATGGCGTGTGGGGTCATGATCCAGATCTACTGTCCTAGTGTCAGTTTGTCTGCATCCTTGACTAGGAGTGCTGTTGCTGCAATAATTCTTAGGCATGGCGGCCAGCTGGCAGCCACTGGGTCTAGTTTCTTAGACAGGTAAGCCACTGGGCGGTTCCAGGGGCCTAAGGCTTGAGTTAGAACCCCTTTTGCTATTCCCTTATGTTCGTCTACAAAGAGGTGGAAGGGCTTCATAATGTCTGGAAGGCCCAGGGCTGGGGCACTTAGGAGGGCCTTTTTTAACTGATTAAAGGCAGTTTCTTCTTTTTCAGCCCATTTAAATGTTTTCCCCTCTTTGGTAGCTTCATATAGGGGCCTGGCGATCTCAGCAAAACCTGGAACCCAGAGGCGGCAGTAGCTGGCTGATCCTAGGAATCCCCTCACTTCTCTTCGAGAGGTGGGAGTAGGGATCTTTAGGACAGTTTCTCTTCTGGCATCTGGTAACCGCCGCTGTCTGCCCTCCAGGATATATCCCAGGTAACTTACCCTCTCCCTGCATATCTGAGCCTTCTTCGCGGATGCCTGGTACCCTAAGGCCCCCAGGTAGCCAGCAGGTCCTGGGTCCCTCGCTCACAGTCTTTGGCCATGTCGGCAGCAATCAGGATGTCATCTACGTACTGTAGAAGGGTGAGGCCAGGGTGCTCCCTTCTGTACTCACCCAGGTCCTCGTGTAGTGCCTCATCGAAGATGGTGGGTGAATTTTTGAATCCCTGAGGTAGCCGTGCCCACTGTAGCCCTCCTCCGGATCATGCCACTCAAAGGCGAACAAGGGTTGGCTCTGGGGTGCCAGCAGCAGACTGAAGAAGGCGTCCTTTAAATCTAGTACAGTATACCAGATCCTGGAGGGCGCCAAGGAGCTCAAGAGAGTATATGGGTTGGGAACAGTTGGGTGTATGTCCGTGACCCTCTAATTTACTTCCCGGAGGTCTTGTACCGGTCGGTAGTCATTTGTGTGAGGCTTTTTGACCAGCAGTAAGGGGGTATTCCAGGCAGACTGGCAAGGAACTAGTACCCCTAGGCTTCGTAGTCTCCGGATGTGTGGCTGAATCCCCTTCCAGGCCTCCTGAGACATGGGGTATTGTTTGATCCTTACCGGACTCTCTCCTGGCTTGAGCTCTACTAGGACTGGGGTCCTGTGAGTGGCTAGTCCCATCGCCCCCGTCTCTGCCCAAACTGAGGGGAATTCTTGTAGCCATCTGTCTATATTATTCTCTCTCGAGAGCGCCTCCTGGTGGAAGAGGTATTCATCCTCCAGTTTCATGGTCAGGACCTGAATGAGGTGGCCCTTGCCATCAGTGACCTGAGGCCCCCCTTGTCTGAAAGTTATCTGAGCTCCAATCTTGGTCAGTAAGTCCCCTCCTAACAGTGGGTAGGGGCATTCTGGTATTACCATAAAGGAGTGGGATACCTGGCCCGTTCCCAAATCTACTGTTCTTCGGGTAGTCCATGAATACTGGCTCATACCAGTTGCCTCTTGTACCCAGGACTTCTTGCTAGCTAGTTTTCCTTGTGTGGTGTGGAGGACCGAATGTTGTGCTCCGGTGTCGACAAGGAAGTCAATAGGGGTCCCCTCCACTTTAAGAGTTACCCTGGGTTCGGGGAGAGGGTCCGAACCCCGACTCCCCTAATCACTTAGTTCATCTAGCTCTAGGACTTTTACTCGATCAGTCTTGCTTCCCTTCCCGCCAGCCCTTTTTGGACAATCTCAGGCCCAATGCCCTATCTCCTTGCAATATGCGCACTGATCCTTCTGCAGCCTCTGCTTCCCCCCCTTGGTGGTTCCTTTACCTTTTCTTGTACCATCTGCCAGCTGCCGGAGATGGTGGTCTCGTTCCTTGGGGAAGTCAGCAGTGGTAGCTAGTAGTATTCTGGCCAGGTCTTGAGTCTGCTTACTGCTGGCAGCCGCCATGGCGTGAGTCTCCTTGTCCTCAGGAGGCTCCAGGTTATTATATACCTTTTTGGCTACCACCAGTAACTCCTGCAAACTTTTTTCTCCTAGTCTATCTATTTTCTGTAATTTTCTCCTAATGTCTATGGCCGATTGGTTTACAAAGGCCATGATAACAGCTGCCTTGCTTTCCAGAGCCTCTGGATCCATGGGGGTATAGGTACGGAATCCCTCCATGATCCATTCTAAAAAGGCAGCTGGAGATTCATCTTTTCCATGTTGTACATTTCCTACCTTGGCCAAATTGGTTGGCTTCCTAGCAGCCATTCGGAGACCCCCCCCATTAGAGTCTGGCGGTGGACCCGGAGCCTCTCCTTACCTTCTGCCATATTGAAATCCCACTGGGGCCGAGTTAAGGGGAAGGAGGCATCTATCTGAGCCTGGTTGGTGGTGGGATTCCCGTCTGCGCCCGGAACTAGTTTTCGGGCCCCATTGAGGATTCTTTCTCTTTCTTCAGTCGTGAACAGGACCTGCAAAAGCTGCTGGCAATCGTCCCACGTGGACTGATGGGTAAAAAGAACAGAGTCTAATAAATCAATAAGCCCTGCCAGTTTCTCAGAAAACTTAGGATTCTGAGCTTTCCAATTGTAGAGGTCACTAGTGGCGAAAGGCCAATAGTGATGGGGCTGATTCCCCTCAGCGTTTGGGGTCCGGTGGCTCGCAGGGTCAGAATAGTGGAGTCGGCGGCGGAGGCGGATTGCTCCCTCTGAGCCCTTTGTCTGGTAAAGGGCGGGCTTCCCACTGGAGCGTTTCCGCCTCCCGCCCTCAGAACAGCGTCTGCCTCCCCCAGAGGGGGAGGATGGTGTTCTTCCGGCACCCTAGAGGGGTTATACAGGAGAGGAAAAATTAATTCTTCTTCAGTACCCCCCTTTAGGACAGGGTAGAGGGGTGCTGAAGGCTGGGTAAGACTTTTCTTCTTCTTTGTCCCCTGCAAAGCAAGAATGGGTTTTGGCTCTAGAGGGAGTGGGGCTAGGAAGGGCTTAAGCCAAGAGGGTGGGTCTTCTACAAGGTCCTGCCAAGTGATAATGTAAGGGAGCTGATCAAGATGGCCCATCTTAGGCTGAGAGATGATACTCCTTACTCGGTGGATGGTAGG